>NW_024541341.1:0-164264 GCF_016758755.1 Suillus discolor
CAAGGAAGCTACGGTATAGTCTTCCTGCTCATATCCATAATCGAAGTCACCAGACAAAGCTGGCCACCAACTGATAGGAGGGCGGGAGGCGCGAACACAGAAGCCAGTTGGTTGTTTGGTTGAAAGTGTGGGTGGGAAGAGGTGGCATGTCGGTCGCTATGGGAGGCGGGAAGCCATAGGGAACGGCACCGGGTTGAATTAGATGGTATCGTTCAACTTGCTGAGCTATGGAAATGAAAATCAGCCTACAGAACACTGCACACTAGCATGAAGGTAAAACTCACTTGCCACACTGGAATGATCATGCCTGCCCCGTTTGGCCGGCAAAATTGGGTGTCAATAGCCCGAAGGAATCACCGTCACCAAACTATGTTCATCCTGTCAGGGTGTTATTTCCAATTTGGATGTAGCTCTCACCTGCTTTTCGTATACTGTATGAAACAGTGTTTCATCATGGTGAGGAATTGCGAGTGTGCCGACTACGGGTAGAAACACCGTCTAAACTGTTGACCGACATGTAATCTGGACACTACAGAATGATAAAATGAAGTGACTGATTTGAAGATGGCTCACATATATCGGAGAGACCTGACGGTAGTTGTGCGCCAGATAAGCACTGAGGATAAAACATTCTGGGCCGTTGAAATCAACGAAAGGGTGCTGAAATGATAAGTTAGATATAAACAACAGGGTGGATAGATGAGGCGAACTTGGGCATTCTGGAAAAAAGGCATCAGCGGATATCACACGCATTATAAGAAGTCGGCATACAGGTGGTGGTATAACCTGTAGTACACGACCCAACTGAGGTGTGTACAGATAAACTGGAGCAGTGGGCTGTACTATTACCCTCAAGTCACATCAGCGAAAAGGGCATCAGTGAGATTGAGTCAACTCACGATGTATATCCATGGAAAAAGGTGGTGTACTTTGAGGGACTGACGAGGAAATTCCTCGGTTTTAAATAGGCAGATGCATGGTAGAGATTGTAGCCAACTGCTTGACGCTTGAGATGGGTAAATCACGATAGCTAGGCAGAATGGAGTAAGGTTGTGCTAGAGATCAAAATGACTGAAGTGAAGGTCGCACTATGGGCCAGATCGGTATCAAGGCTGCACCAGGAATCGGAAATGATTGAATTACGCGCTTAACAAAATTAAATTCGGTAGCTGACAGCGCCAGAATGACTGATAATGCACCAGAAATTACTGATGGCCAGCTGAATGCGCCAGGATTTGATGATAGCATACTGACCATAATAGATAAATTAACGAGGCTGGCTGAAGGCACCAGCAACGAGTGTGACTTGTGAAGGAAGAATCAGATTTGTGTCCATCGTGACATTACTGAATGTATGCTAGGCTAGTTTTCGTAATCAAAGGCATGGTCAGTACTAAACATTTCGTCGAGAGCATCAATTAGTGACTCTGTGCTTCCATTTTGCTCCTGTTGAAAATGGTTCAACTCCTCGACAGCAATATGCTCACCCTCTTCACCCTCCTCACCATCGTCAGGAGCTTCCCCGTTGGTGGTGTCCCAGAGGCCTTCTTCTCTTTCTGGATATCCATGTCCCATTTGCATTGTTGGAAGGTGAGGTGCCCCTTGAGTTGAACAAAGGTATTTTTCTGTGTCGTGGGAGTACACATGCCCAACTCCAAGTCCAAAGTGGAAGCACATTAGCGTGTCTCGATCGACAAAGCTAGACAGTTGAATTATCAGTAAATATGACCCAAAACGAATAGGAATACTTACCTGTTGATGTAAAACTTGTGCCAATCGTATTTATCTCTCGCAAGAGGAGAAATTCCGTGTTCCGTGGGATCGCGTTGTCCATGGGAGAAGGCCGGTATTATGTGGCATGCCCGAAGAACAACACCCGGGTCTACAAAGCCAAATGCATTCTCATCTGCCAGGGGCATGAAACGAACACGGCCTGAGGTATGTGTCTCCCATGAGTGAATGCGTACGGATTCGTACCATCGAACAAAAAGGAATTCCAATCGGTGGGATTCATATACGTTCCCCACACGAACAATATTGACATGATGGATGCTGAGGACTTTGGCATAACAATAATTGTCATTATTGTCAGTTTGATCCTCATGATGTTTGAGCATCATAATGTTGCAATGAGGCGTCCTTGGATTGACAATGTCTTGCGCCCTCCTAACATTGTAAGTAGTAAAATTGAATTTGGCAATGTTGTGATGATAGATTCTGTTACGTTTGAATAGAATGGTGTCAGTGTTCTTGGTTGAGACAAGCTGACTTGTCCCCCTGGATTGAGGCGATCAATAATATGGACTTTTAATCGGGAAAAGAAGTCCTGGGGCACGGCTTAGAATAATGTCTATCAAGTGAGAAGTCACTTACCTTCATAGCAGGGTCATGTGCGTGGCTGCGGAGGTAGTGACCAATATCATCATAATTCTTCTCGCTTTGGCCGATATAATGATGTACTTCGGGGTCGTTTGTCATTTCATTCACCTCTGTATGGAAGTCTTTTCGTTGTTGCCATTGCTTGATGCGGCGCAAACGTGTCTGGCGACACTCGATCTGAGTTAGCTGGCGAACGAAGGCCTTTCGATCAGTACGACAATATCTGCCTTTTGACGTACGATGCTCTAGTTCTCCCTAATAAGAAATTAATTCAGGGTAAGGAAGAGCAGCGAGCCATGACATACTGGTTCGGTGCTGTATGAATCCGTTGTTCCAAAATGACGGATGGAGGCTACGTAATCTCCGAGTGCGTGAAACTTGTAAGTTCGAAAATTAAACGACTTTTTCCTTCGCAGCTGCTTTGGCACAGGTATGTCCTGGGACTGCTCCAGACTCGCTTTTCTTTTTCCTTTACTGATGGCACCTGGCTCAGATTGTGGAGCCGCAGTCACTTGCCCGACATTATTCACCTTGCCTGTCTCTACCCGTTTGGCCACATCCTTTGCCTGTCGACGAGATCGTGCGTCGACTTCACGATCGAGTTCTTGGGTATGATATGCAGAGCAAACTTTCGCTTTAAACTCACGAAATTGTTCGCCAAGATCCGTTGTCTGTTGGTTGAGAATTTCTAGGGTGAGGTCGGAGTGCATGCAAAGTTTCGCCAATCCATGCCAGTGGGCCATGACGAAAAGAAGATCCATAAGAATTTTGTTGTGATGATCTGGAAGCAGACCATCGAAAACAGGGATTGAACACTTGAAACAAAATTAGTTGGCGAAGACATGGGAGTTTTCCGAATACATACTTGTAAAAGGTCTTCGAAGTTACGAGCAGCCAAGTTGGACATATCAGAAGTGTTTGCAGAGAATCTCCTGATGGTCGCTGAGCCGAATGGGGGGACCTGCCTGTACCTATCAACGCCAATTGATTGTTAGCTTATCAAGTGATACTGAAAGATAAAAATTTGGTGCACCTCTTATCAAGCTCATGGATCAGGTCCTTGTTGAAGGTGCAAAGAATTCTTAGCAAGTGTATCAAAAGTATACGCCATACTCCAAGTTCAAACTCGTGCAGCAGATCCACCACGAGCGCGACAAACACATTGAATCCAAAAGAACCAAGGCAATCTGAAAAAGTGTTCTAATGAAGTGTTAGTAAAAGCGAGCAAAAAGTTGATGGTCATGCTCACAGAGGTTGGTACCCATGATTCAGGCTTCAAAAGCGACTCGACAGCTGTGCTGTCAACACCGTAATTCTTTTCGTAGATGAAGCCGCGTGCCGTTTTAACCAGCTGGCTCCTCGAGTGATCAGAACGTGCAAGAGTCGTACGCTGCTGCCTATCGCGAAACATTCCTAAATTGTTAAGTCATCCCATTGGTATGACACATCGTGGGCAAGGACAACCTCCCAGCTGCCGGATAGTTGCGACAAGTACCCTGGTTTTCATAAGTTGCGAAATCGAACAAATAATGTCAATGACTCACTTCTCAGGGTAATCCACAGAATAGGTGAATATTCACGGGTAAAACCTACATTTGATGCTGTCACAACAGAGGATCACAATGCCGTGTTCGTATGCGTGTAAAAACTCAGGATCGAGTAAAACCTTCCATTGAGCTTGAATAATTCCTGGTGGCAATGTGTTGTACATTCCCGGCCAACTCCTTTGCCATGGGTGTAAGTACCTACGAAATCCTTGAATGATTCCGGAAGCTGCCAGACATCAGTTTCATTACAGGATAAGAAAGTAATTTGGGACCTTACCTTTTGAAAGTACGCCACATGATTACCTAGATTGCACGATGGTTTACACCGGCGATACTTCAATTCATTCCCAAAATACATATATATTGGCCACAGTTTCGTGTTGCTGAAAGTTGTCAGGTGTGTAGCATCGGACCAGAACATGAGTGCGACAACCACCCGGGGTAAATCGCATCCTGGCTCTGCAGGTGACCCCTGAAGTTTTCAGTGCGCATCCATAAATGCTGGAGAAGTGTATAACTCGCCTTGAATATTTACTTCACGTGGAAGATGGTTGGCGCTCCACCGAAGTTGGTAAGGCTCATAATGAAAAAGTTCGTTGTCCTGTGGATTTGCGAGTTTTTCCCGAATAACGGAAACGAGAGACCAATGGTAAAGGTCTGTAGCGACATACGGTCGAGCGTTTGGCTGAGCTGTGGTATGAGAAAAAGGGACTTTGATTGTGACTTGTGTTTTACACCAACCCGCATCCGCATCCTCCCATTCGCCACTTTCGTCTTCATCAATGCTCACACCTAATTGCGAGTTAATCTTATCCCATGGCGTAGCTCGCACAGCATGAGGGTCAAAATCTGGACTTCCGATGATGTCTATCAGTTCCTTGAAGCTCTGATGTGACTTCTGGGCACTACCATTCCAATACCAATGTCCGAGGTCAAAAGAGGACCGGTTGGGGTAGGGATCAAATGAGATGTCGCGAGGTTCAGCAGGGACTTCCTGTTCTGTTGGATGAGCAGATGGAATGGAGCAGATATCTCGGAGAGTTGTGACTTTCTTGGGGTCATGAGATGGGGGAGTTGCTGAGAAAAATTGGTGTACTAGCCTGAACACATTTCTCGCTGTACAGAAAGGAGGATCCCGTATACATGTACGAACGGTAGACACATTGGTGGAACTTGCAGGTGGATTACATTCCGGTTGTTGGGTAGTCTGATTGCAGGGAACAGTCAGAGGAGGTTGCGGAAGTACATCATTGTGCTGTCTATAGCATCGTGGCATGGGTACGCCAACACGTCGACTCCTTCGTTGCGCTAGGGATGACCCCTCATCTATCTCCATGGGCACCGGGCTGATAACGACATCAGATACTGAGTTGGGTGTGTTGTGCAAGGAAGAATCTGCACGCAATGCTGCAGGGGGGGGAGACATTGCGGACGGCATTGAAGGATTATTAGAAGGCTGTCTGCCACCGTTTTCATCAACTCGAGCCCATTTTGCGGAGCCTAGGAGGTTTTTGGCCGTAGATAAAGCAGATAACAAATGTTTCTTGCCCTTCATGCACGAACATTGATGTTTGGTATACGTGTTCTCCTGTGTAAACTCACGGGCGCAGGTGCATCTGAAAGGATTTTGACTGGATGATAATCCTACCTGGTCCATTATGGGGAGGCCTGAAGGAATTCTATAGTTGAACTCAATGTTAAAGAATCGGAATGAAGGGGCTCACTGGTGTTTCCATACAGAACAAGCTTTGAGCCAGCGAGATCTGGCCCGACTTGCCATCAGATCCATAGTCCCAAGTTCCCACATTCAACGGCGCCAGTATAGCCTAGCGCCAAAGGCTTGTGATGACGTTTTATGTACATGGCCCAAAAACCGAACTTGAAGCCTCGTATAAGTAGGGGGAGATCTCATCCTTGCTGCACCAAGTGACCCAATGGAACCGCCATCTTCACCTTCCTCCACTATCACTGCCCCACCTGACTGTCATGAAAATGCTCGATGGTTAGCAAAAATGATTGCAGAAGCCATGAGCTGCCGCTTCGCGCTGTTTCACTATGACAGTGCCTCAAAATTGATGGTCGAATGGTGCTGGTGAGATGTCCGTCGATTAATGTGCGAATTTAGAACAATAACTTGCGCAAAATGACGCAGGCCAGCTGATGGCGAGGGGAAGAAGATTCCACCATCCAGATTAGAGAAGCACCGACAATAATACAATTTTAAATATCCATGCTGCTTGTGTGCAGATGAAGGAGGAAAAGAAGCATACATTGAAGCGGCAATGTGCACTTGGTGGAGTAGAAGCGCGAGAACAGCTTATTGGACAGTAAAGTGTGCATCGTATAGATGCGGATACCAAGGTCAGTGGCCTTCTTGCACAACAAGATATCACACTAACCTTTAGCACCCAGTGAAGATGAATGCTGTTACGCACTCAAATAGATCTGTTAGGCGGAGCCCTAAGAGGGGCGTCGTCCGCTAACGTTCGTGATGTAACCGGAAGGATCCGGTATAGCAAGTGAGACTGGCGATGACGAGTCGGCAGCGATCACAGTACGCGCCTGTCACGTGACTTTGTAGACGGATGTCTGAGAAGTCACTCAAAGTAAGGACTGTCTTGTCCGAACAATGAGGTCGATCGAAGTAGACTTAGTCGCGATGAGCAACTAAGAAAAGATACTAGAGACTGAAGCTGAGGGAGCTTCAGAGAGAAGTATGTTCCAGGGAAGATTGAGTAGATTCAAGTTAGAGAATTTAGTACAGGGTGACCGACTACTTATACTAAGTGGAGAGGGTTAAGGGCAAGGCTACCTGCACAGTAGGTAAGGGTAAAGGGGAAACGAGAATGGTATAGGTGCGTTGGCAACATAGCCGGATTAGTGATGGGTGGTCCGAATATGGAATGAGACCGAGAAACGTTGGAACGAACCAACGGCAAGAATACAATGTGCGGGAATCTGCAGTCAGAGGGAACAGAAAGAGGAAAGCCACATTGGTGGCACGAGTCAGACCGAGTCATGGGTGCGGGACCACATTGGTGGTCGAATCAAGGGAGGAACGTGCATGCACGTTGAAGGTTCAACGATACAGCGAGGCACGAACAATGCTCCTGACTGTATCTATAATTGTTGTAAGGTCATGCATTGCCTAGTCTGCTATACTTGAGACGACAAGTGCATTCGACCCTAAAGGGGAAGCGAGTGCAGCAAGGATCTAGAGGTATGCACTGAAAGCGCTACTGGTTGGCCAATGCGAAGCATGAGAAAGCGCAGGTGCGCGCAAGGCGCGGGAATGCGCGCGTGTATGGCGCGAAGCGTGGGAAAGCGTGCGCGTGTATACAGATACGAGAGAGAGTAAGAGTGAGTTTGCTTAAGTGATGATATGATGTAAGACAAGAGAAAGGAGATGCGAGGTGTAAACAAATAGATTTCTACTATGTTCTGCTAGGTGAATAGTGGGTAGTAACCAGTAAGTCCTCTGTCGTTCTGGTGGGAGAGTAAGTTTTTCAGTGTATGTACTGCTGGCGCTTAAGTATGGCGCCTAAGCGCTGTCATGCGGAGCCGAAGCGCTACCGAGTAAGGTATGTAAAGATATATGTAAGTAAGGGTCCATGATAAAAATAAAGATGGAACGATATGCAAATGTGAGAAATGGAAATATACGCACTAGGGAACTTGGTGGACAGTGGATGGATGCTTCTGGATGGCTGGCGCTATAGGGCGCTACAGCGCGGGAAAGCGCGCGCACATATACATCGTGAAGCGCGGGAAAGGTACGCGTGCATGGCGCGCGTTGCACGGGAAAGCTGCGCCTCATATAGAGATAGCTGCAGGTAGCACACAGAGTGATGCTACAAGTTCGTGCCATGTACTCCCCAGTGAAAACTGCCATATTGCACAATGAGAGGCATGAGTCTCTACAACGTGCATAGAGGCGGGCGATGCGAGGGATGGGAACGGTCCCGAGGATCCAGTCAACGGAAAGTCGGTAAAGGAGGACGAGCCGGTAGATGGTAAGGGTGAGGATGAAGGGAAAATGATAGGGGGGCCACGTGACCGATGTTACTTGTAACAAACGCGCACTTCCAGCGAGAGCCTTTGGCCGCCTTCCAGTACCCGCGAAGAGGTACGATTTGCTTCACTGCTTCATCAGTCTCACTAATGGATTGCAAAGTAAATGAAATCGTTAGCATTCCAAATGAAACAACCTTACAGGAGCAAACGGACTTGTTAAACAAACTTACCTCGTCTACTGACGATGGAATTAGTGCAGGAGAGTTTCGTACCCTGTTCAAAAGTTGCAAAAAGTGCAAACACGTAGGACTGAGGCCGGCGATGAACCACCATGTCTGTTCAGGAGTGCAGAAGGGATGAAGACATTCAAGTTCAACCACTTAGATTACTACATAATCGATC
Source organism: Suillus discolor (assembly GCF_016758755.1). Taxonomy (NCBI): domain Eukaryota; kingdom Fungi; phylum Basidiomycota; class Agaricomycetes; order Boletales; family Suillaceae; genus Suillus; species Suillus discolor. Next base: position 8,343 of record NW_024541341.1, read on the forward strand.
ATCAGTCTCAGTACTAGCAGGGAATTCGAATATGTTGCGACTTTCAAAATTTAGGCGGAGTGAAAAAATATAGCACGGAGTTCAAATGTCTGTACTTTGGTCTCTGCACCGCCTAAAGTATCAAAATAATGTCCAGACTCCAGATCAACGCAGATCAACGGCAGCATGCCACTAACGTCTCTCTTCCCTCTGCTGTGTGAAGTGTAATATGAAAGTGATCAAGGACCATAATCAACACTCAAGTTTTCCTTGTCAAGGTTGTATACCTGGGCGTTAACACACAGCCCATGGATGAACTTGAAGAGGGTGAGTTATATATTAAGTACACTCCGCATTTGATCATCATAAAACAGGAGAATTGTTAGAAAGCTATTGAGTGTGCGTGTGACCGTTGGACTATTTGCCGGAAGAGACAATGCAAGTACATCAGGAAAACCCCAACTTACTTAAACTTGCCTTAAACAGACTTAAGTCGTACTTAGTGACTTAGCCTACTTTGCTAGAAATTCAAATTTGACATATTCGGGAAAAAGTTGTTCAGTCATATTAGCATACATATTTTGTTACAGGTTACACTAAAAAAATACAAAATTTACTAGGTAGATGATGCATGAGAGAGGAAACAAATGTGGCTAAGTTGATTAAGCAAGATTAAGTAAGTTGGGGTTTTCCTGATGTAGTAACAATCAGTTACATCTTGAAGCTGATTGGCTCAATCTGCAGTCTTATTCAGGTCATCCAGTCCCATTCTTGTAATTGATGTGAGTGGAAATCACCTCCAATGCAGGTGGATTTCCTTCTCTGACTTTTGCTACTATTGACGCCTGGTATGCAGACAGTTTATTTTTTCGGGCCTCTGCGACTGGTACAGATACTTATCGCCTCGGGCCTGATGGTAATCATTCCTCCTTTATACCAGATCATATTTGCTGGCGTTGTTCGCCAGCTTCGCATTTACTTTATGTAGAATGAAGATAAGATCCAGTACCTCATTGGGATTTGGTCTCCGCTACAAATAGCTTGGATACTGACCTGATTATCTACCTACATTTTTCCCCACAATGTCAACCTATCTTACAAATTCAACTTTGCAGCCGTTCGATGACTCGACTGTTCGTATAGACATTTTGAAAATTTCAAACTTACTAGGCATTGGACTCCTGGACGCTTACATAGGACTCATAGCAAATGACAAGGCGAGTTGAGCGACAATTTCACATTCAACTTCACTTCCTGACCGTTTTGTAAAGCTCCAGGCTGATTTAAGGGTTCTTTCGTTTTTACTGAAAGATCGGGTCTACACTGGCGATATTTGGGAAATCATCGGGGAACGCACCATAGAAGCGAAGCAAGAGGAAATACTACGACAGCACCAGAGTATCTGTGCGGATGAGCCGAGGGGGAAAAGGCATGTGGTGCTGGAGCACCATCTCATGGAGGAGAGAAAGAAACGAAGTCAAATGGAAGTGTCTTTGTATAGCCGGGCCATCGAACATTTGCAACAGAACTGGATTCGTGAGCTCCTCCAGCTTTGATGCATGATTTCAGTAGTCTGAACCATATCGCTACAAGCAGTTCATCATAAGCCATGTTCACTTCGTCATGGCACCAGCTCTACTTCAACCTTGAGACACGCTTATTCCCACCTACCTTTAACTTGTTCAGCAGCTACACGTGAAAAATGCGAAGCTTGGTTGAAGAGATGAGATGCCTACCCTCTCGCAGATGTGGAACCTTCGATGAACATTTGCTCTTTTCTGGATTGCTTTACCCCGAATCCAGCTTTCGAATTCACTACTTCACACAGAGATGGGCACACATCCACCATTTCCAATGTTAGTATTGCAGTTAATTTCATGTTGTCTGTTCTCACTGGTACCTTGAAGTGTGTCGGATCCTTATTACCCCTGTTGAGCACATGGGTCACCGACGATGTCCGAGAGGTGTTCTACAGTGCATTGCATGCAGAACAAGCCTGTCAGACAGAGTTACTGTCATGGCCACTTCCTGGTCCTACTTGCCCCCGCAACATTGGGTTGGAATTGGGTACCTTGAAGGCAAAGATGTGCCGTGCTCAAGCCGAGACATACCTTTATTCAGTAGCTATTGGAAAGGCCCATGAATCAAACTCAGACTTGCGTGATGATACTCGTTGGCGTGATTTGATCACGAGTTACTCACCAACTGATATCTACACAGGCGCATCGCCGTCTTCCAAACGATGTATTCCACCACCTCTCGCAGACGAAATGTGTTCCTATGACCATGACATAGACAATGATCGGGAGGACTCTGAGGCCTTCGAGGTTTAGCGATGGCATCATTTACCTGGTCGTAGTGGTGGCTCCAATCTTTACACATATTTATGACTGATATATTGGTTAATGCTAGCAGTAGTACCAACCGTGTAAAACAGTATACCTAAACTCTTAATCGGAGGGTCTGAGGCCAAAATTTGGATCATTTGTTCTACTACTGATTACGATTACGTCGCCTTGATGTCGCCCTTACTTATTACTAGTAGTCTCATTCAAATCTAGGTCTGTGTCTTTTCAACATCTATTATCATGCAGCTAATTGTCCAGGCCTCAGGGCTCACAAGTTCACTTCACCTGCCAGTGCCACGCTACCATGGATTTCCATGGGAACACATTGCTATGATGTTTCTGCATCCCATTCATCTTCGACATCGCCTGAATAGGATGATCAGAAGTTATTGGAGGTGAGAACAAATTGGATTTACTTTGGATAGGAGAAGGTGTATCCCACATCATCTGATGTGGAGAACAAGTATCAATCCCAGGTGGTGCGTACTCTTCCAATACCATTGCCCGGTAATTTTGCTCTAACCAACGAACTCTGTACTTTTGACATAGTTCTCCCAACATCAAACAACCTAATTCCGCACATTGCAGTCGCTCTTTGAGGCTAGCCATCGACACCTCCTCGCTTGTCTCATGCTCTCTTACCGGCAGGAAGGGAGTCTGATTCGGGTGGCAGTTGTCGTAAACTACATCGCTGGCCAATAATGAGCCTTTGAGATGATTAATGATCGCATCAATGAACCTTACACCATGATTGGCGACTTCCTCCTCTCTTCCATCAGTGTTACCCGCTATCTCATTCCTAACAAAGGGTAGGGCATTCAAGTCAGCGATCCCATTCGCAAATGGTGAGTCACATCAACTTGACACTTACGGTAAGTTCAAGTTAGTGTCATGACCTTGCAGCTTGAAATTCGGACCCAAGGATTGTTGCATTTTGGCGAGCTAGAGGCTAGAGCAAGAAGGACCATGTCAAGCTTTTATCTCTTACGATAATATACCGCACTCTCTCGGTTCTCCTCAAAGCCTCCTCCAAAAAAAAAAATGCAACCAGGCTGATCTTTCGGCGTCAGTTGTGCATATCCGTCACCCACTGGCGCAGCCTGCCAGTCACTTACTGGCACAGCCTGCCAGTCCATCACTGGTGTTTGCCTCTGGTAGGTTCCCTATATATATCACTTACAGTAGGCTGTGAATAAAAAGCTAGTTTCAGATTGGCAATACATGGACTACCTTTTATTGCTCTCTAGCACTCATGACTGCAGATGACGCCACTTCTAGCGTTTCAAGGAGACACGGCTCGTCAGCCCTCCAAATGGCGCCCAGAAAAAAAGCATAAGCTGTCTCCAACATTCACCACTGGTTTCGCTTCACTCATTCTGTCAATTAGCTCAACAACTGATCCGCTTGTCTCACACGGACGGCACTTTGGTCGGACAGTGTTTGCGCTGTGCAATTACCTATTCCTCCTCACCAATGGTATTCTGAGATTGGAACAAATGGAAAATACACTGCTGGAAAACTTCCCTGCTGAGTAAAAGAATACTTATATTTCTATCCCCTCGTTGACTGTGACGTATTGTTAGAGAGCGGCGGGAACATCGTGTCTTCGAGCAGCTTTTGGAATCTTATCCAGGTCTTCTGGAACGATTAAAAAACGGGTCTGAGGAGGAGATTCTTCACGTTGGAGAACTGGTACATCGCTTTTTTTCATGGTCAGAGTTCTTACTTATGATTTATAGATCGGTAAGGGAGCTGCTGGCGCCAGAGGTGATGACACGAAAACATTGAAGTCTGCGGTCCTTGATTGGATCACTCCGAAAGGAGAAGCTATCCAGCCTCCTCTACATAGGAACTCGAAGGTCGATCGTGGATTTAATCACGAACTTACAGGGTTTCTACTTTGTCCTGTGGGATTGGATTGGAACAACTTACAATATGTTCTGATTAAACGCATACTCGGTCTACTAATTATTTTCGCACTTTGCGGATAGGACCAAAATGAACCTACGAAGTGGCGAACTATGGGTCTGCGGCGATCAATGGCCCATTTTTTTATATGCCCACTATACTTACGACACTGAAGATCCGTGGAGCGGCCTTCTTAGAAGCCGTTTACTTGTCTATGTGGGTGTCATCTTTTTCAAAGTTTCTCTGCTGTATGGTACTCCACCAGGCTTACAAACACGTGTTCACGTCTCCAAGTTCAGTCAAGAAGGAGCCGAAAGCTACGCGATCCGGAAATGCCCACCTCCATGGCATGACCTCTGTCACTATCACCTCCATTGCTTATATCACAACACAAGTTTGTTGAGTGCGATTCTCCTGTATGTAGACAATTTTGACACGACTGAAGGTCCAGTTTGCTCTGAGCTCCTCCTCGGTGTTCTCAAGGACCGATACGACTACAGATTCAGAGACCTTTTACCACAGTCTTCTTGACCTCCTTGAAGATCCTGAAGAGTCCAAGGAAGTTCACGAGCTATTGACATGGTGGAATCGGTATGTTATCACCTTCATTGTGTTGCAGATAGGCTCATATTGACGTGCTCAGCCAAATATTTCCCACTTCTTTGGCTGCCAAGCGCCCTATTAGTGCCAACAGTGCGTCGTCAAAGATTCAACAAAGACGCCTTGCTTTGAAACAATCCTCAATTTCGAACGTAGCCGCTTCATAGCCTTCATTTGAGCATGTTCTATGTAGTAGATAAAATTGCAATCTAATACCAGCCTGTTTTTGGCTCTCGCAACAAACGTACCCACTGAATCAAATGATCTCAAGCCACGCCCCAACACCATTGGCTCAATTCAGTTGATACCGCTGTTAAATTATAGGTCATTGTCGTGTTGTAAGCATCATGTTCTCGTGTACAGTATTGATCCATGCGAGCAAGATCTTTAAGTCAAAAACTGCTGCTAAATTTCTGCACGTGTTTGGATGAGCGAAAATCACAGGCTGAGATTGAATGAGATGATCAGACATTGACTGTATGATGGTAGAAGGAACCACGTTACCAATGACCAGCGCCTGGGCACCTTTCGCAGCTGTCTGCATTGCAATCTAGTATTGGTGCACTCATTCAGGTACAACGGAGTCAGATAGAGTTTGCTGAGAACAGATGCGGCCTCACCCACCTTAGATGCGATGGCCATACTTCAGCATCTAGGTGACGGGGGACACCGCGCTATCATTGTTCCGAAATATTGAACTACAGGTAGCTCTAATCCAAAGTTGAAAAGCTTTAACTGCCTCCGGCATTTGGGGAGAGTTTACAGACAACGAAATAATTCCCTAGCTTTGCATATGGTAGTAATATCTCATAGAAGTTGGATGACATGGTACTACACTACCGCTCGTCGCCCGCATTGTGTGCTCAACAGATCCGAACGATGCCAGACTAGCATTGCAACCTCTTGCCTAAAGTCAGCACCAATGGAGTTCTGGTGGGAAATTCAATGACAAACTTGGTTTACAAATGATCATCACACTGATATGGATTGGTACTGTGTTGTAGACACTCGGCGCCCTTGCACAATAGGTGGTGTTGGTCCAGCACAGTCCAGCCATATAAAATTTTATCGAATGCTGGCATCTGTTCAGAGATTGCAGATGGAATAAAAACAGTCAAAGGTTGCATACTATTTCCAGTGCAGAGCAGAATTGTAGGATAATGCCGCTGATCCTCAACTAGGCAATAGTGGTCACTCTGAACATATCAATCGTCCCTTGCCACCGTCGATAGGTATTGCAATACTGTCGCAAGCTGGCACGTGATTGCAAATGGGCTGCCACCTTTGAGCCGTTGGTGGGTTTCATCCAACTAAGTCCAGGTATGCAAAGCTTTTTCATGCGAGGTATAATCTTGATACATATTACGCAAATTTTAAATCAGATATAGCTGTCTAAGAGTTTATCATCTGCAGGTCAGTTACCTGATGAAACAGAAAGGAACATGCAGCGACACAGCATGACGTAGTGGACACAATTGCCCCCGAGCCGGCGGTATCTCGTGCTCTAGTGAGGCAAACAAAGGCCAGCGCGCGGAATCTCGATTAACTAGTACAGCGGTTTATAACTACAGCCAACAGATACGACAACGATAACGAAAGAACGAAAGAACTCGAAGGTATGTGACAACATTCCCGGACGTGAAGATATTCCAAACTCAATTATTTTAGGAGGCTCCCATATGTGCCATACGGCGCAGTAGCCACTTTCAAAAATCTAAGATCCATGTTGACTTCATCCCAATCCACACCCAGGTTTTGAACTCGGTAGATACAAGGGAGCCAGGCGGAAATGATGCCAGCGAGAGTTTCTGGATCTGCTATTTCAGATGATGTCTCCAATTCCAATGATCGTAGGGAGGTATGTTGTATTGGCTCGGCATCAGGATCAACGTCGATAGTTGCAATATTGATTGGAATTTTTAGTCTATGCAAATGTGGACATAGACTGAGCGCTGTGAATAATCCATGGAGGGTGACCTCGGAAGAGAAAATATAGGCGTCTAAGTAGTCGATTTCCAGAGTGCGGATATGCGGCCAAATAGACATAGCTTGCAAGAGCATGTCATTGTCTAGGGAGATGCAGAAATCAGTAAACATGAGCTGCAGGGTTTGGAGCTGTGTAAAGCAAAGGAAATGCGGAGTTGGTGTCAAAAACTCGTGGGATTGGAGTTCGGCTTCAAGACAACAGATGATGATTTCTTCTAGAGTCCGACACGCTTTGCAGTGGGACAGAGCATGGAAGAGTTGCTCGGCCTCTTCAAGAGACAGATAGTTGGCTCGAAACTTGAACTCTTTCAGCGAGGGAAATTGCGAGTGTTGCATGACTGTGATGATGTTTGCAGAATTGTACAGCTGTCGAAAGGAAAGGCTCGTGATGTTAAGGAATGATAAGTTCACAATATCTCGGTTTGATAGCGAAGGAGGGTCCTCGTACCCTCGATCAATTTCCAATTTGAGAAGGGTAGGGAGGTGGGAGAGATGCTTCCATGTTTCCCAGCCGAGCATCGGACAAGAGAGAGTTACAAGCCGCGCGCACCAACGAATCCTATCGGATAGCAGGGACAGCTCATTTGCTATGTTGTCAACATCGCGTATTCCGGGAGCGAGGATGCATAAATGCTCCAAAGCAATACAACGTGTCACAAAAGATTGCAAACCCTCATCAACGCTCAATAGATGACATCGGTGCAGCATGCGAGGCAGAAAGAGGTTCAAATATGTGATGGAAAAACTTAATGACTTCAGCCTCGGAAATACGTATGCCTCGGCGGGGATGACAGAGAGAAGGTGCGGATGATGAGATTGTATGTTCAATGTGCGTACACGGGAGGAGTGACGCAGGAATTGATGGGCCTCGTGGGCAGATAATGGCTCAACATCTTTTGCCCAGGGCTCGTCCCACTATTATGTAGACGCTCGGTGAGCCAAAAGGAAAAGAACAAAGTGTAATGAAGTCATGCACTGACCATTGTACCACTACGATATATCAATGGATGTAACCTTGTTACACAGCCTAGCAGTGGTTCTAACTCATGGATTTCAGTCCACAGCAAATCCATCGCAGGCTCGTAGAAGATTTTGCATGTCCTTGCAAGCGCTGCAAGCAATTTCAGGGTCGATGTTGTTTGAGTATATGGTACTGTGTTCACATAGGCGAATATCTCCAGGAGGACTTCGGGAACAAGTAAAGCTTTATGCATCACTGGGGTAGAGTCAGGACTCAAAAGCTAAGTTGGATGTAAATCTAAAAACATTGCCTACGTCACGGGGACCAATGGGTGTTGTTACCTGCTATTTTCGGAATTCCAGTCAAAGATATCGATGTGCCACGGCTATGTACGGTACAGTACGGATACAATTTATTGCCAAAAATATAAATACTTCATAAAGAAAGAGAATGCAACGACATGACGTGGTGGACAACATGCCGGTTATGCGTGCTTATATGCTTTAAAGATTTAGATTTAGAAGAAGCATCAATAGATGCCAAACGGTATGCCAGCCAGCAATGGCGCTAGTACCACGCTCACGTCCGACACTCTTCAGCCCAATCCCTAGGCGTTAACTCCTCCACTCTCCGCTGAAATGCCTCCAACGTACAAAACTCTGGCGAGCCCGGTAAATGTTTCCCCTCCTCGGCGCACATCGGAAGCACCATGTTCTTGTTCTTGTAACGCATGCGGACATCTATGTTTAGCAAAGAAGGGGGCAAAGTTTACCGAGAATCATCTCTCAGAACGCATCTTGATACTCACAATGTTCGTCCTGTCGTCTCCAAACTGATGAAAGCGCGCGGAGGCCTGAAGCCGGAGTTCGTTTTCGGAAGAGCTCAAATGTTACTGATGAAGTGAATGGTGGCCACCTTGCACGCGCGAAGGTGAGCATGAAAGTAAGAAGTAGTGGGATAAACGCACTTGTCATCGAATACATCGAATGTACAGAGCAACGCCGCAAGCGTCGAGTCGTGCGTCGAGTGCACGAGAAGTTTAGTGGGGTCTGTTGTATCGCGCTGGGCCTTGCGTCGCATTCTCTCTGAAGCGTCGGCGAGGAGGCGACCCATTCCTAGTCGGCGGCCATCTTCTGATTTGACTAATGATCAATAGAAGAACTTGAGTTGAAATTTCGGTGAAAACGTAAGGAAGCATCCTTACAAACTAGAGGACGACGATTAACGCTCGTGTGCGGATGTAGAATAATTGACTAGGGGCTTACTGTTGAACCACTCGGCTGTTACAGCTGATTCCTAGGGATTCATAAGTGAGCGAATAATGCGATGAGAGGATGAAATGATCGCACAATTAAACCAATAACATCACTATCCATGAATTCTGGTGGAACTCGGAAACCGTGAGCAGCTGCGGAGCGTACCTTTGGAAAAGAACTGAGTTCAGCTGCGTCTGTCCTGCCCTAAAAAACATACTGTATCAAGAATCCCCGAAGCTCGAGGAGTTCCATCAAGGCGTAACGGCCTACCGCCTATGTACTTGGAGACTTTCACATCCAATGGCTTTAAACGCGGGTTCCAAACAGCAACAGCAACTGGAACATATCAGACTAATCTGCAGAATACTGGTCAAAAGATTACCTTCAGCAAACTTCAATTCTAAGAGGGCCAGTCGCTTGCAGGCTAAGGTATTGCTGACGAGATTCTCGTCGATTGCATTACTGAAAGCAAAGACACCGCGAGTAATGAGTGTGCGTTTAAATTCTCTAACCTATGCGAAAACGTACCGTATGATGATAGAGGGTATCGTACCTGGAGCGCAAGTAGATGGAGGGTACACTCCGTGGACTATGTGCTGCAGAGATTCGATCGTCCGTGCGATGTTCGTAGAGCTGCGCGTGTGAGTTTTATGACGAGTCACAAAGGGATGGTGAATAGATTCACCGGAAGTAAGTCAAACGCTCATCCTCGAGTTTTTGGGGGAGAAATTTCAATCTTCGGAAAGATAGGAGTAAGATAAATTTTGCAAGAAAGCACTCGAATGCTTACCTATCTACATAAAGGCTTCGCAATGCCGTCCCGAAGGAATATGTGGACTGTTCTCAGACGCGTAAGCCAAGCAATCAGGTGTCGCATAAAACCCTCTCACCTTTTTCCCAATATCAGTGAGCTCCCCCAGGAGGCTATATACCGTATTAAACCATGTGTATCGCGAGCAACCATACATGCAGATCAACGTACCATAATCCCTCAGCTGTTTTGCCATGCCTGTTCTCGACAACTTTCCTATACCACAATCCGTCATCTACGGTAGGGATATGTCCAGCTACAGTCTCGTGAAAGCTTTTCGCAGTGTTGCACATCTGCCAGTCTGCTGGTATGGATGCTGGAGGATCCGACATGCGCACTCTGACTGGCGTACGTTCGCCTAGAGTAGAGTATGTATGAGCGATGTCATGACCGCGAACGCGAACTCGACGCACCATGCCTCACGTATATGTGGACTTGCTCTAAGTTCAACCCTTCTGGTGTGACGGGGTAACTTTCGACGTCAAGCGGGATCGGTGCACCTTGCATTTGCTGTGTCACTGTTGTCGCACTTGGGGAAGTTTGTATTGCGTTCCCACTGCACCATTCTGTCCGTGGGTTAAAAAGGTCGTGGAATTCTTAGCCTTCGGGTTATGTGCCTCGTGCCTCGTATGGGTGGCGATGTAAATCTGCTCGGATCCAATTTCTGTTCCGAGTCGTTCCATATTCCGTATATATTCGGCCCCGGTGATCTCACTCCCATAAGCCTTCATGATAAATTCGAGATGTCCCATTTGACCAACGAGCTGCATTGGTACTCCTCGAGCTCCTGGCCTCTACATGCAGCGGGACCCTACGAAGACGATTATTCATATCCGACTTTGGCAACACATTTGATATGGTATTTGACCCCAGGCCTATTTCAATCAACATCAATGGCTCAAGTCGCTGATCGGGGACTCCCTACATTTTTGGATTTCCCAAGTTATTTTGCAGGGCTTTTGCTCTTCATACTCCCTAATAAGCTATATCTCTGGGGAGGTATGCATTAGGGGGGAGTCGACTGTATTTCAATCACGGATTCTGGATCCGCCGTATTATGTCATAATCTAGTGTTAGCCTCCTGCCATCCCACCGCATCAAACTCTCCCCTCTCCCGCCATTTTCACGTTGCCCGCCGTGCCCACACACCCTACAAAAATGTATCCATCTACCACCATGTCAGCGTCCGAGTCACTGCCGTCCACCAGCAACACCTCCGTTAAGAAGTGGAAAGGCAACGAGAAACCTGTTGAAGACGTACTAGAGACAAACGCCGAGGCCAAGAGGGAGGAGGCCGAGGTCAAGAGGCAGGAGCCCAAGGTCAAGAGGGAGGAAGCCGAGGTCAAGAGGAAGGAGCACGATGTCGAGAAAGCCACCAAAGCACAACCCACTTCAGCCTTCAATAAAACCTTCATACGTTTGGTCACAAGATCAGCTCTGGGAGTCTTGCTACCATTGGGACTCGAGTTGCGACCTCAGGACCGCTGGGAGGGTTTTCTTGTGCAGGCGGAAACGCGGTTGAGGATGCACCTCACATTGCCGGCGATCATCCTATCCAGCTCCATCCTCTTCATAGCAACAGCACATATCACGCAGCACGCTTTGACGTCTACTGCCTCCTACAAGGCGCTCATAGTAACGGCCTTCTTGTCAATTTTGTCATCTGGCTGACTCGTTCACAGCATCTGCACCATCCCCAGGATACGGGGCATTTCTTCACAACAGATTCAAGTAAGTCAAAGTATCATTTTCGAGTTAATTCCCTAATGCCTATGTCCCTTAGCGTCTTTTTTCACCTGAACCAACAATCCGACCTGCATTCCCTCTCTTACTCCTATCTGTCGGCATCCTGTTCAACGTCTTCGCGAGTCTATCTATGATGGTCACCCTCACAATTACAATTTGGGAACAGACTACTAGTGTTGGACTGCTATTTTTTTGCGTCGTCTTTAACGTTCTGCTCACCATATTATCCATACCGGCAGACATTTTCATAGACACCATTCCTACATCCCACGATGTGTGACCCGCATCCACCTTTACTGTATAGCAGTCCGCTCGCCTGTGGACGGTCCATCTTGATTCGTTACGGCAATAAAGATTTTCGCGATGATTTCGCACTCTCGAGAGTGCAGTGCATAGCTGACCATGCGCAAATACATCGTGCACCCCCCTCCTCCGAGGCTCCTTCAGAAAACCTGCCATCGCGCTCTCGCTACCCTGCCCCAACGCCACCCTCTCCACCCGTACCTGAAACATATTGTCAAACATCAAAACATCTCCCGACACCGATCATCACTCCATAATCTGATAGCGTCCTTCCAAATATACCCCGAAGATGTCGAGACGATAGACCCACTGCAAAACTCGGTCAAGAAACAGCCAGTAGTCTTCTGCACACACATTTCCCCTAAGGAGAAGGACACAATTAGTGAGCCTGTCTTGTCTCGTTGTCTTCCGGGTCTAAGTTGCCGATGTGCTTGCTTTCGCCAGTGATGGAACAGTTAGCATGACATGTGCAGGAGGTCCTGAAGGAGTGATACAATTAATGGTCATGATCACGCTGTCTTGTCGAAAGAATTAAAATGCTTTGTGAATGAGATGTCGAGTGAACTAGGCGATCGACATTGTGGCTTTCATGACAATCTCGATGTTTAGAGCACTTCTAGTTTTGCTAACCGCCCAGGAGTACCTCGACGCATCACTTCGCTCAGACGCTCTGGGGCGCAGAAAAATAAGAAACATATCTCGAGGTTGGGTGAATATAACACTGCTGGTACGAACTAATACTGTATACAGAATGGAGTGAACACGCGGAGCACTTTCCAGCCTGAACACTACGCAAACATATCCTCCTTGCTCACGTCCCGCATCTCACACGTTGGCCACATAGCAGCAGCATTCAAATCCTCCACATCATCAGTCAGCTGGGTTTTGCCCCAAATTCTTAAACCAATCCCTCCCAGCCTCCAATGAAACTCTTGCCGCCTCTATACCATCGAGTAAATGCATCTCCCCCTTAAACCACAACATCTCCACTCTCCTTTCCCTGCCCTTGAGCGCATGATAAAATCTCAACCCCTGTGCCGGTACCACACGCAAGTCGTCTTCTCCAATCAACAACAATACAGGCGCGCGTACATTATCGACGTGCGCGATAGGCGACGCTTCGAACATTTTTTGGAATGTGGCGGGTGTCATGAGCGAGTCCGGAGTAAATTGGAGCCCGAATTCAGTGTAAGCGCAGTCGAGGATGTCGGACGCTAGTTCGCCAAAACTGGTTATGGGGTTGCGCATCACTGCTGCGTTAAATAGGGTTGGGTATTGGCCGATCACTGTGTATGTCAGTGTCAGTGGGAAAAAGAGTGTTGTTTTTGAAATGGAGTCTTACGGTGCGCGGCGAGGAAACCGCCGTAGCTTGCACCTTGAACGACTTGTCGTCCGTGCTCTGAGATGCCCAGCTGGATGAGCTCGTTGACGCTCTCTACGACGTCTTGTACTTCCATTGTTCCACAGTGCCCAACAAGTTTTTGGATGTACTTTTCGCCAAATCCCATGGAACCGGTATAGTTGGGAAGGGAAATTGTATCTGCGAGCATGCTTGCTTTAAGTGGCCAGTAGGCGCGACTCTCAAAAAGACTTACATCCTTCCAAGGCTAGTGCAGCAGTAGCTGGGTAGAATGATGTTGTCGTTGATGTATGTGGTCCTCCATGTGGAATGGTAATGCAGATGGGTTTTGGGCCAGGTCTTGTGGAAGCTTTCTTCGACTGAATTATAATAGTCTCTGTTGGAGGACGCGCGCCAATGGGTATGATCGATGCAGTGAGATCACGGAGTGCGTTCTCAGCTGAAAGGCGTGATTAGACTGGGCAAGAATCCAAATTGACTTGAACTTACTTGCGAAAGATATCATTGGCTTATCTAGAACTTTCCAATTGAGGTTGTCGTGTTCGTCAAAGTATCCTAGTAACACTTCGTGTGGGGTAATAGGCGTGCTTCTTGAACAGATGAAGTGCGTGTTGTCGTCTGTAGCATGTAAATCCCAATTATACAAAGGTTCGCCATCTCGCATTTTTGTCTCGTCTGAAATTGCTCCCGATTCTGTATCAATGAAGAGGATCGTCGCACGAGAGCGCCATAAGGAGTGGAGTACGATGTATGTATGGTCTCCGCGACGTAAAAACGGGCTGGAGGGCATGTTATAATTGGGATATAGACCTGGAAAATCGTTTTCGGGGGTAGGCTCCATTACGGTATCCACGAGGACCTTGTTGGTACCTGTAGTTAGATCACGAGATTCCAGAGACACGCAAGATGCGTGGGGACCGCCGACAGGATTCGAGAACCAGAAGAGTTTAGTAGGTGTCTGATTGTCATCATATAATACACGAGGTGAACGACAAGAACGTTCTGACGGTGTCAGCTTCAATGCGTTGCATGACATTTTAGCACCAAAAGGTGTCCCCTGCACGGTCGCTGACTCGGGGAGTTTAATCTCCCATATACCCATGGGGCGATTGAAGCACCATTTAACCCCCAGTAGTCGACCGTCTTTGGTGTGTTCGTGTCCACTGGTGTAGATGATATCTTCTGTCGCAAAAGTAGCTTGGCCAAACAGGATAGGTGGTTGGGTAGGCTGTGCCAGCGAAAGGGCAACGAGTAATATATCTTGCTTAGTAGCCTTGGTGAAGGCTGTGGACCTTGTCCAGCGGAATAGAAAAATGGTCGGTGCTTTCTTGCCGCGAGATAGTTCGCCAAAGTGCGGAGTGTATCTGAATTTGGGATAAGGATCTTCCGAAGCATTATCATCGGCGATGATTGCTTCGGCGGTATATAGAAGGGATGTTTCCGATGGGGAGAAGGAGAGCGATGATGTGAAATCTGACATCCAATTTGCAAGTATTCAAGGACATTCGCAGGTTATTTGACTCACCATCTGTATGGAAAGCATCGTGGTACTTTGTAACATCCAAGGAAGCCTCTATCTGGATGCCAGCCCAGATTTCGACGAAACGTTTCGTACTTGTGCCACCAGCAACCTCTCGCAGGACAGCCTGACGAGACTTGGAAGGAGATGTTCTAAATGCCTTAACTTCGGAGGAATCATGGGATGTTGTCTGATGATCAGAACCGATGCCCCCAGGGAAAGTTCTGGTGAGGGATCGTGTGATATTACGCTCATGATCGCGAATGGTGTAAGTGACGCGTGGAACTGTTCGGGTGTCTGTTATCGATTTCTGGCTATATTGACTAGTAGACGCACCATCGCCACCAACGAAATCAGCAGACACAGGAAGGGGTAACTCTGCTAATTCCGTGTAAAACGTTGATGGACCGGTGTGCTGAAGTAAGGACATGTCAATAGTGATACTTGTATGAGTTTCGCAGATATCTATGACACCTTTCATGAGCTGACAGGCTTGACACGTATCCGTTGCCACTTAAAGAACTTCAAATTAGGGACGCTCAAAGGTAGGTGCGCACTTCGCACACCGCACACGACCCCCCATTGGAAGGAAGAAGAAGGACAGCGGAATCGCTATACCCGAGATTACCTGGACCAATGACTTGATCTGGAAGTTACTGCACAAGTCTGTGAGGAGGCATTTCTCAAACTTCTCCTTGATTACTCGAACCGACTGTCATTGTGTCGTTGTATCAAGCCATAATATGTAGAACACGAGGGTACCCTACATGCGAAGCTGGAGATAACATTGTTATAAATCCAATGGTGACAGCCAATCAATGTAATGGAACTCATTTCACTCACAATAAAGTATGTATCAGTATCACATCGTAACGGCGCTCGGCCGCGCCAGTCCCCGACACATCTTGTACAGAATTCGGATTCGCGTTCACACAGCCTTACACCATAGAGGGTGAAATCACAATGAAGGTAGTCGGTCGTGTTGATTCTTGAAGACGAGCCTTGGAAGAGTCACATCAAGCCATCAGAAAAAAACGTCCAGTGCGCCACGGTCCCTCCGTGCCGTCAACAGGGAAAGCATGAAAAAGAAGTGGAATGAAGCATCAAGCTCAAGGGTTAGTCCGTCGTATTGAAGACGTGACTCGAAGAGTAACCAGAGAATATCGTGCGTTCAGGCTGATGCAAGCAGCTCCATAGTAGGAGCTCCGAGGTCCGAGGATCATATGACCATCGGCTTGATTATCGGCCAGCGGAAAGAATTTTCCACGCATCAAATGACAGACGGTATGACATTTATTTTCTACAGAACCCTCTCCCCACTAAAGTGGGTGTCGGGGAATAGAGTAGTGCCATTACGAGGGAATTCCGCATTCCTCGCAACACAAACGTTGAGCACGCTTGTTGTTCGTTCTTGTTGGCCTCCAGGAACTAAGACGGATCATGGTGAGTGCGTAGGGAAGGAACTGGATGTCCGAGTCGTTCCATATTACGCATATGTTCGGCCCCGGTGATCCCACTCAACCACCTTACCCCCCCCCCCCCCCCATAAGCCTTCAGATGTCCTGTTTGACCCAACGAGCTGCACTAGCACTCCCTCCTGGCCTCTACATGCAGCGGGACCCTACGAGAGTAAGAAAGACCAAATTCACATCCGACTTTGGCAACACATTCGATATCGTATTTGACCCCCTATTTCAATCTTTCTACCACAACATCAATGGCTACCGATTCCAAAGTCGCTGATGACAGCAGTACACCTCCTTCGTATGACACAATCTTAGCAAGTCCCATTCAATGCGATCAATCATCTATATTTTCCTTTGGTCTCATGAAGAAAAAACGTACAGCTGTTCTATCCCGCATCCGTGACATCGTCTTAGCCCCTGACTTCACCCCTTCTTCTGTGGTTCCAAATGTCAATGCCTGCGCTGCCGCTCTCCCAGCTACCGAGTTCTCCAATATCCTGACACAACTCAATATCGAGGGCCACACAGCACTGTATTGGGCAATTGTGAACGATCGACCACAAGCTCTTTGGACATTTATAAAGTTCATTTCCGGCACGAGTCCCTCTGTTTCTTCCGACTTGCGCATTGCTTGCATGATAACCAACGACCACACAATGTTTACGGAGCTCAATTTTGGAAACTGTAAGTAGTACACAGCAATGTCCACCAGAAAACCACTGATTTGGATACTAGTAAGTGAAGACAGGCGTTCGAGATGCTTTTAGGATGTCTACCAGGTGAAATCCAGGTACATACATGCGACAAACCCATCAACCAGTTCGATGTTGTTCTTCGAATCAGGATGTTCCAGAAACGCCTGCGCACTGCTACTGACAAAAGTCTGCGCTTCGAATTTGTCGCAGGAGGTGTGTGGTCCAAGTCTCTCGCTTTGTTCCGTCATTGATCTGATGGCATCCCTTGCAGGACGCATATGGTGGCTTCGCTTCTACATACCAGAGCCTAGCAATGGATCATGCCGCGCCGGTATTGGTCTCAGTCAGCATAGCTATCAAGCGTGTTTTAAGGCTGTACTTTTGATCGAGGCACATAGCCGGAAACCTGGTCATGCAGCCCCACATGAAGCGCTGAAAGTTTTATTGTCATCGAAAGACTCCACAAAATGTGTGGCCCTTGCACCCCGGCGGTAGGTTGAATTTGTTGTGACTCCATGGATTCTGGTGTGCTGATTGTCTTATGTCCACAATGAACTTCATTCCTTGTCTTTACGTTGGCCAATGACTACTATAGAACCCCCGAGGGCATTGAATCATGCAAGCCCCCTCCAAAAATGGTTTGGTCCCTAGAGAATGAGGTGGGCAATTGGGTATTGTACAAGTAAGTTTGTTTATTAATCGAGGAGGCATTTCTCACACTTCTCATTGTGCTGTCGTAGTAATACGGAATATGTAGATGACGAGGGCACTTTAAATGCGAAGCTGCAGATGACATTGTTATGAATCCAACTAGTCGATGTAATGGAGTTCACTTCACTCATGTATTAAGGCTACAACTGAGTACTACGAACGATTTGCAAGAATTCCGCATTCATCGCAACAGAAACGTTGAGCACGCTTGTCGCTCGTTCTTGTTAGCCTCCAGAACTAAGACAGAACATGGTGAGTGCGTAGGGAAGGGTGCTGAACTGAATTACTGCAATTCCTTCGATACTTGTTCTATGATAAAGCAATGCAATAAAGTGACCGAATACCTTCATTCCCCCGAACTCCACAACATCGGGAACCCCAATCCATGACCCTCCGAATGTCTCGAGAAATAATCATAATCGATGTTAACTGCCAGAAATCAGTATCCAACTCCATCAAAATACTCGAGCGACTGACCTGCTGCCGCAAGCACGAGCTGTAGCCGCGTAAAAGAAAAGAATCAGAAAAATGACAATGATGAAACAACCAAGATATATTTACCGCACGCTCGTCAAGAGTGAGATTCCTGATCACCGTGGGCCGCTCCGGCGTCTCGGATCCGTCTTGGTGCGTGGCGTCAAAAGTCACGAAATATTGTCCTATCAACCGCAACACGTCCCCATCATATCAGTAAGATTGGCATCCCAGGACATGGCATGTTCAGAACCTGTATCAGTGAAAATCTGCGAAACCGTTGAGCTCCTGAACGATATTGTGCAGAGAAGGATATGGGCATCTAACTTACCTCTCTCCCAAAGCCGCGGAATGCCCTGTTGACTGACGCAATAGGTGTCCCACGCGCATCAAGCATGTTAAAGTGCCACGCCCAGAGCCCCTCATCGATCTTTGCGAATTGGGTGAATGAATCTATCGGAGGCTCAGGCTGGGGCTCCGAGGCGGTAGAAAGAATGCGCCTAGGCTGATCACTGCGACACAAGTCTCGGGAGTCGGTACTGACAAAACAAAACAAGCGGATGCGTTGCATTACCGAAGAAAGAGATGGTATCGTCTTCGCCAAAGATGCCATTCCTGTTGGACTTCTGCGAAGGTATCTAGAACAGGTTCTCCTTCTGGTGTATACTCGTGAAGGTCTTTTAATCGTTGAACGAACATGCGTGAGTTTATCCAGGCGAATGGACGGCGAATCTGCGGGGTTGGATGAATGAATTTATTATGACTGGGGAGGGAGTGCTATGGACCGCACCCAGAGAATAGGTGATCCGTGGAGGTCCATGACTAGAGCACGAAACGGACGATGGGTGCGGAAGATCTGTCTGGCAAACATCGACAGGACGCCTCGTGGCTCTTCAGCAATGTAACCAAGCGGTTCACCAGCTTCGTTCGCTAATCGAGAACAAACGTTGATGATGGATAATGGACAATAAGACTCGAGCATCACGTACAAATAGTATATCGATTTGACTGTTCAAAACCCATGAATATGCTCAGCATCTCAAGCTTCCTACAATCATGAAAAATTAGTCCGACGGTCATCTATGTGGTTAACACACCTTGTTATCACCAACGTATTATTATTTAGTAACAGGTGCTTCAAACCTTCCCCTGGGTTACTGGAGGGCGTTCTCTGACTCGCATCCCAAAGCTGCGAATCATCCGCAGAGGACCGTGACTCGTATGTAAATCGCAATGATGTGGAATCATATGTCTCATCCTGAGCGGACGACACGGTTCCTTGGGTGGGTTTGCGTCCTGAACTCGGAGCCCTTCCAAAACCGGTCCTTTGGTTAGGAAATCGAGAAAGGGCATAACCTCGCTGAAAATATGGCGTGTGGTGGAGGAGAGCGATGCATGGATTTGAGTTAGTGAGCCCTCTACGACCTGTCGAGGCTAGTAGTCCAATCATTTGGAATCGACGGTTTACCAGCTGAATGAGTTCATGGTCTGAAAGTGCTTTGTAGCTGAACGCGTAGTGCCCTTGCCGCACTGCCGCAGGCCCTCGCAATCCTCGCTGACTAATAACCGTGACTTGCGCTCAGAGCTGCCTTTGTTCGGTTTTATGCAACTTGACCTAACCTCTCCAGCACCAGTAGGACTCTTCGGCGGTGGATCACTCACACCATTGCAAGGTTATTGGCGGACTCAAGTTTTACCACATGGCGCACTCCTGCCTTTCACCGGGCTGCCAGCTGGTTATCGAGACTATGCAATTCGTGCCCAGCCTAGGTAGTCGAGTCCAAGTTTCTCAATGAGGAATCGGAAAACCTGTTTCTCGGCGACCTCCTCAATAGCAAATTGACCTCAAATGACAATTGCCATGGTATGGATTCTCGGGCGTAGAAGGGGGCGCATACAAGTCGGCCATGACTCACAAGACACCTTGGACCCGAGTCAACGACCTTGATCTGGCTTTCTCTTCCTCTTCGTTCGTTCGTACTTCTATCACCCACCATCGGCTTCCATCACCGCGTGGGAGTAGAAAACCATGTACTCTAGCACCGAGCAAAATTCAAATTGCATCCATTCCAGGCAGGAACGCCGATCTACCAGTTACGAGGCGCATTCGTATGATATCTCACCGCGGGTCAAGACTCAGATACTGAACATTCAGTTTCTTACTCCCTTTTCAGAACGGTGGTGACGGACGCAAGTCCTGGAGCAACCCCATCGTATCATACAACTGTCATGCATGATTCAGAATCTATGGGATACTTATCACACAAGTATTGCATCCAATCGCACGTTGACTTTTAACAGACACCGCTGGATCATGATCACGACGATAGAGTCCAAGAAACAATTAAACTGGCAAAAACTCAGAGGATGGATGTTTCCAAGTAATCTTGGGTAGTGAGTGAACTGCTGGATGACTTGTACCATCGTCTTGTTGTTCACCCACTACCCAAACATCAACTGCATGGGGTTTGATTCTCCCAAGCTATGTAGAAGGAGCTGGGACTTCATTTTTCCTCGTGAGTCCTTAGTCAGTAGCGAATCGAGCTCGGACTGACGATCGCGAGAACTTGATTCTATCAAGATACCGAGCGGGGCTGGAAATGAGTCTTGGCACGCCTTGGACCCTCCATCGGCTTTCGTCTTCGTCTTGCTTCTATCACCCGCCACCGGCCTTGCGTGCGGGAGTGAAAACACCTACACAGCACTGACTATAATAGCCTACACCAGACAACAAGGCGCATTCGTATCATAGAATAGGCGCGGGTCAATATGTTGATTCTATCATACGTATGCGGCTCGCTCAGTACTCAGCGCTCTGTCTCCTTTTGATGTGTTATAGCAGTTGTGTCATTTACACATTTACAGAGTCGAAGGCATCGAGTCGTATCGTCATGATATGTGAATTGGGAGTCGCACATTGACTTGACGACACAGAGATGGGCAACATATACTGTGTCGAGTTGCGATAAGATACAGATGAAGGATAAAGTACAAGGTATTACTTGTTGCAGGTGCGCCATGACGATGAAGGGCGCAGGATACGGACCTGTGCTCATGGCCTGATCGCAATCTTCACTGCTTTTCTGCTATTCATCTTGTCCAAGGCCAATTGGTAATCCTCGAGCTTGAACACATCCGTCACCATTCCCTTGACTTTGACCTTTCCGCTATCGAGGTATGCGACTGCTCGTGGGAAGCAGTATGTCTGCGAGAAGGAGCCGATGATCTGGATAGGCGCATCATCAGCATCATATCGAAGTTATAAATAAGAAACCCACAGTAATCTCATCCCCAAAGATCTTAGACGGGGGCCAATGAACGAGCGCCTTATTCTCATACACCCCATAAATCATCAACGTCCCACCCCTCCTCACATATCCAATCGACATATCGGCGATCTTTTCCACGCCCGTGGCCTCTACCACGACATCGAAGCCATATGGATTATCTTCTTTGAGTTTCTGCCACTGTGCATCGGGGTTCTGGCGGTCTAGTTCGATGTATTCATCACCAGCGTCGAGTTCGCGGGCGATGTCCATCTTGATGCCTTTGTTGGCGGCGATGACGACACGGGAGGCGCCGTTGAGCTTGAGGAGCTGAGCGAGGATGAGTCCTGTGGGTCCTGCGCCGAGGAGGAGGACTTCAATGCCGACGGGTGGGTTGAGTTTGTCGAGGCCGTGGATTGCGCATGCGGCTGGTTCTAAGAGGGTCGATTCTTCGTCTGTGAGGTTCTTGATCTTGTATAGCTTCTTTTGATGGCTGAGATATGAAATTAGAATTTGGAATAGGAATCACGTGGAAATGATGGGCTGTGCTTACTATACGATGTATTCGGCGAAGCCACCATCGAGAGTGACGCCTCTGGCGTTGAAGTTCTCACAGAGGAGGGAATTGCCGCGTCTGCAGTAGAAGCAGTTGTCGCACTGAGATTTTTATAGTGTAAGGAGATTGTTTCGGGTGTGGAGTGAAACTTACGGTTAGGCCTACGTCAGCAACGCAGCGGTCGCCGATCTCGAAACCTGTGACGTCCTTTCCCATTTCGACGATTTTTCCTATAGCTTCGTGACCCGGGATGAGCTGGGAGTGATAAGCTTAATAGGGAGTGACGTCATTGATGATAAGGGGGACTGACCGGGAATTTGGATATGAATTCCCCGTCGTGAATGTGTCCGTCTGTGCCGCATACACCTGTGCAGAAGATATGGTTACGGCGGGTTCGAGAAGGTGTGATGTGAACACTACTGACCGCAACATGATACTAGGGTTTTTGGTGATTAGAAAGTGAGTATAGTGAAGGTGGTGAAGAGATACCTTTCAAGAGAACGTCGTTGTCACCGACTTTGGGTATTGGGACTTGCTTAATCTCAAAGTCTTGTGGCTGTCGCTAGGTTAGACGATGGTGAGGGTAACGGTAATGGAGGACGGGTACCTTGTTGTACCACAGAGCTCTCATAGTACCTTCAGGCATTGCGAGTAAGTGTAGTGAAATTTAGAAGGGGAAGAATGATTTTTTGATTAAGAGTATCCAAGCTGGCTTTTATCCCCAGTTCTGCTATTAGATTTGATTAATATCGCAAGTGATGTTATTGGTAATCTTAGGTTAGGGTTGGGTTCACTCTGCTCGATACCCCTAGGACTCCAATTCGAGGCATAAGTCACTCGCGCATGGAGCTCCTTTAGCTCTTGGTGGAGCTCTTCGTTATCATTTTCGGATCACTCTCGCTCCCCTAAGCTCAAAGTTTCGCACGCCACATTCCTCAGATAGACGTCATGTGCGCACCTCTTGCTCGCTAAGCCCTCCCCGGATCTTCTTGGGCCGGTGCACTCTGCATCCTCCTTCCTCTACCCCAAACCGCCGAGGAGCTTTGCCTGCCTGGTATATTCGCAAAGTGGAAAGCGAGGTTCCGTACGGACGTCGTGATGTGCGATGACGGCTGCGCGCACTAGGGCCCAGTCCACGATTCGGGTCGTAATGTGGCTTTTGGTCAACATAGACCTATATAACTCGTATCATGATATCATACATATTCTGGAACCTTCAACACAATTCTCATACTCAAAATAAAACAGATAACGCGGCCTCGCAACTCAACCATTCTCTCAGACGACCCAGCCTCCCTCTGCATCCTACTGGTACACCGCACCATCCTCCTCCACAACCCTCATAGCATTCCTATCCCCAATTTCACAAAATTGGCCGAAGCTACCCACAGCACAAGCCTATCCTCCTCCCCAAAAAAACGGATTGGAAGCGTCCTTGGCGCAGTACGCCAGTTGTGCAGGATCATGCGTTTCCATGTATGTTTCAAACGATGTGGGGGATTACGAGGGTGAGGCGGGGTTTTGGGAGTGTCTATGAATGTGCATGAAGTAGCTAGATGGGTCGGGTGCTTACCTCCAGAAAGCGCAATCTACGTCAAATGTCCTCCAAGACTGAGTCACATTGCCTATACTCCATTCCACAACCATCCGTTCACCCGAGGATGAGGAAGGTAGTCGAGTGTGATACAGAGATGAATAAGCTTGCGTTTGTTGTCCCATCTTCGTCTTCCCGTGCATATTGATGAAGGGATGTGACCGGGGCAGCCGAGCGCAGAACCTCACCAGTGACAGTGTCTAGTTTCGTCCCCGTGGATCAACTTTTCTCCACCAGTGAACATTTACAGGCTGGTCTCCGGGATATCTGCATCTCATGCCCGTTGTTGCTCACGCCTGACGTGGATCTACCAAGTTAGAGAGGACTGATGGTTCAATATCGGTTTCATTCAGGTCTTGATACTTCGCGCTTCCCCACATGCACTGCCCAATGACTTCCACTCTAACACAACATGCAATCATCATAATTAGGGGACTGTTATTCGTTGACCAAAGCTCTCCAGCATGTTGCTAGCTGCAGTCCTCAACTCCTTAACACCAATGGCGATCCCCTCCCCCTGCTCTAAACCTTGCATTTCTGGTCCCATCTCCTGCTCTAGACGTTCGAGAAAATCATCCACATTTCGAATGAACCGCTCGAGATCAGATTTTGAAGCAATCTGCATATACTTCTTTGTGCCATCCACAAGAACAAGAAAGTGCTCGAAACAGCGTGTGTTGTAAAAATCACCTGGAATCCAGTTCCACGCGTTTCTCATCACGTCCCACCACTGCTGCTCTGTGATAGAACTGAGTGATGTAGCCGACGTCTGTTCAGGTGCGATTCGAAGGAGGATACCAGCTATGTAAAAGGCATGCTGACTGATGTCGGAATTGCAGTATTCTGGAATCATGCTAATGCACCGATCCATGTGGCGATCCCCAGACAGATGGGGGTGCCAGTTAGAATTCCTTGCGAGGGCAAGGACCAGTTCGACATACCACAAGTCGCGGTGATAATTGAAGAAAAGGCTGTCAGGATCATCATTGGCGGGTGTTGTACCCGGGTGTGGACAAAGCACGGACAAAATAGCAGGGGATAGCTTGGTCAAAACCATGTCCCGTAGCCCTGCATCATCAATGGTATCGATCGAGGCTATTTCTTCTCGTGCACCGTGAGTAGCACGAAGAGCGGCATGGCGTAAATGGTGAGGCATGTTACTGTCCATGCAGGCGACGGGCTTTTCGAAGAATAGATGTTGTTTAGCGGGACTGCAGCACACTCCCATACTACCCAGTAGCAAAAGGATGTCATATGCCGCTTCGTGATCGTCGGAATAGATGAAGTCGAAGTAGTCCACCACCCAATCGAAGTCTTTTGGCGAGTGCGACTCGCCTCTCCAGCAAGACTGCTTATCCCACACCTGGCCAGGGTCTCGAAGAACATTGGCAGCAGCCAACGTGAATCGCAGGACCTTTCGCAGAGCTGCCAACGAAACTGAGGCATTTTTTTGTTCGGATGACCTCGCTCGTAAATAAACCTTCCTGCACACGTCAAGGTCCCGCAATGTGTATAATGAAGGACGATCGTAACGTCCAGCAAGCTCAAGGATGCGATAGATAATGTCGAGAAGGTTCTGTACCCGGCGTGCGACTGCTGTGCTATCTTTGTCCAGCTCGCCTCCATCCCATGCCCAGAGAGCCTTTTGGAACTGCACTAAAAGGGACTTCTTGAGTTGAGGCAGAGTAGAACTACGCGATTTCTTCGTTAATCGTGGCAGAAAAACTGCTAAATGACTCGATAGCACCTTTTATCAATCCGAACTATGTCTTTTTTGTCAACCTGAGTCCCGACCATGACGCAAGCAAGAAGAGTGCAATTGGCTACAATTTGATTCGACGGAGAGGTTGGAGATAATAGCAATTTTGATATCACTGTTATCGCGAGGTCTTCTATGCCTTTATTCACTTGCCCAGTGACAAAGTGATAAGGAAGAAGATGGGACAATTGCTCAGGGACCGAGTCAGAGCAAGCCTCTGACCAAGAAATAAGCCACGGAGATCTATTACGATTTGGATCAGAAAGAATTATAGTCGTGTCGAACACTGTGCTGCCGACTGTGCGTATGCCCGCCGCCCAAATATGAAGAAACTACGTCCATATCTCGTCTCCCGCGGACAATACAATTGCTACGACCAGGATATCCCCGAAGAACACATCCATAGTAAAGATGAGTCAAAGCCATTGTGCATGCCGATGCTTTCTCCTCCAAAGACGGTACGATACGCCCCTGAATGTCGACGCAACTTGTAAAAATATCAAACAGCTGATGCAGCATGTCTGAAACATCAAAATCCAGTGGCCACTCGACCTGTGGAACAAGCCTGGCAGCAGCGAGAAATACTTCAGGATCCGTAGATGTCTCCAGTAGCCACTTGACGCTAGTCGCTTCGAGATCGCCGGTGGGTATGTCCTGGAGGTCGAGGATAAGGGCGCCATCATTATCCGCCAAAACATCCAGACCCTGGTCGAGCGGTTGTGCTTCTGGGTCTACAACATTTGTTGAAGAGTGTGGAACCAAAGCACGCAGCCCTTTGTGAAGCGCGGCAAAGAACAGCTGAAGAGAACGTCGTGCGAATGCGCCAGTGGCGCAAACAGGGCCTGTAAAGTGAGATGAGCATTGGATATCCTGTGAAATAGTAGATAAGAACATCACCTGCCAGTGCCTCGGAAAATCCGGCCCAGCTTGAACTGAGGGTAGCAAGCAATCGTTGCAGCATGCCTGACAAGAAACGGTCAGAATATGGGCATATGTAAGAAAACGTGCCTCACTGTCCGCTGACGTCGCGAGCCGCTGCAAATACCTAGAGGCTTGTTCGACGATCGAGCGCAGAACTCCTGCAATATTGATTGAGACTGAAAATGATGACCATCAAAGTTACAAAATGGCCTTACTATCGATGCGCAATATACGCAGCACCGTCGACATTGGCGTCTGGAATGAGCAGGCCGGAGACATCAAACATGCCATCACTGTCAGCGAATAGAACAGAAATCCGAAGACCGTCGTGGAAATGATCACCCAGGCGATGCTGGGGTGCTCGTACCACATATTGGCGCCAAGGGCAATTCCAAAGAGAAGAAGGGAGATCTGAAGCAAGACCGGAAAGGATTGCACGACGGCATCAAAGTACCATGCGGTGAGGCCGTCGAACTTCTCCTGCCTGCGCTTGCCTCGTTCTTCCTGCGAGCCGCGACCATATCTGTTTGACTTGTAGTACCCGAGCCACTGCTTTCCCAGTACGGCCCCAAATGCTGCTAGCAAGCTCATGGATAAGCTTGCATATACGACCATTTGGATCCTCAGAGTCGAATCGGACGGCGACCACGTAGATGCTGGTTCTGCGGGAGTGGGGCCCGCCTGAGCGAGGTTGCCGAGTCCGATCTGCACGAGTTGCTTCAGAAGAGCATTCGTGGTGTCGCTAGGGTCGGAACTGAGATTGGACTCCATCGCGACGATGAAAGACGTGCTGACAGCGGAGAAAAGACCAGACTGATCAAATATCAATCTCACAATGCGTGAAAGATAAGCACGCTAAACTTACGAAGATCAAGACGATGTCCATGTCAGTAGTGTATCGCTCGAGGAACTCGTTGTCATGTTCCTCTGCGACTCTTTTGTACACCCCCCAGAAACGAGACCGATTGTCCTTGCCAACCTTCGACGCAATGGTCGAGTCCTGGAGAACATCCAATACTTGTCTCATGATATTTGCTCTGCGTATAGAGTGTGGTCAGTTGCAATCACTCGGCTGATTTGTCACTCACAATTCATTGAGACTCGGATTTGGCTGGTCCTTCTCCGCCACGATATTTTCTGTCTGGCTGAGACAATTCATGAGCTTGTTTAAAATCCAAATCACCATTGATAGGAACCTACGGAGCTAAATTGTCATCCAATGCAGACTTGGAAGTACTTTCCTGTTCGTGAGGTTCTGATGACTGGGAAGGCCCAGTATTCGGGCTGTAGTTCTGGTGAGGAGTTGCATACAAACATCAGGGAAGAATCACTTACACCACTGATCGTAACTCCGCTGCTGGAGGTCCGCTACTTTCTTGCTCCCTATCATTGCTGTTATACAGGTAACAGATCCCAGGAAACCGCAACTTACTCTGAATCCTGCGGGGGTCCTGGATTATCCTGTTCTGGGGCAGGCTGCTCATCGGTATGGGCGCACTGGTCCTCGGCGCCGTCAGCGCTTGATGCCTTTGACATGAGAATGCGATAGCTATAAGTATTTGGACCCAATGTTGAAGCCAGTGAAATTGGAAAGAGCCTGAGCGCACAGAGATAAGCAGTGGGTATACAAACACCTTCGGCGTCAACAATGTCATGCACGTGTTCATGATGTAAAGACCGTCGAAGAGCACCTGATATGTGATGTTCACCTACTCACGTGGACTGGAAAGCAAAGTCTCGCCGGTTTGAAATACGGATGCAGTCGTGATGCATTGATGTGTGATGATGATTGCACACTAGGACGTAATCGTCTTTCGGTCAATATCTACTATAATTACAAAGATATTCTGAATCTTCATACATCCTTCAATAAAACTCTTGTCCCAAAAATCAGACAACACCCTCACAACCTCAACCACTCCCTCACAAATAACCCAGCCTCCCTCCGCATCCCACTCGTACATTCATGCCCTGCCCCCTCCTCCACCACAACCCTCTTAACACCCCCCTCTCCAACTTCAAGACCCTCCACAAACTCGGCCGACACCACCCACGGCACAAGTTTATCCTCCTTCCCCGAAAGCACCAACACCTTCTTGCCGAAAAACGGATTGGAAGCGTCTTTTGCGCAGTACGCCAGTTGTGCAGGGTCGTACCTTTCTACGTATGTCATAAAGGAAGTGGGGAAGTAAGGTGGGGAGAAGGGGATGTTTGATGATTGGGCGCGTTGATAGATTAGTTTCGTGTAGTCGGGACAGCCGATTATGGGGATTCCGAGGGTGAGGCGGGGTTCTAAGGGATTGTGAGTGTGGATGAAGTTGCTAGATGAGCTGGTACGTACCTCTAGAAAGCGCAATCCACGTCGAATGTCCTCCAAGACTCACACCGCCTATACCCCATTCCACAATCGTTCGCTCACCCGAGGGATAGAGGGAGGAAGGAAGGTGGTCGATTAAGAAGGACACGTCTTGTGCTGTACCGGCTTCGTGTGGGGTCAGATTCACGACTCACGTTTAGTATCGGTTGTGGCCTGGACATACTTTGGATGGTATACATGTCTACCCTGCATTCGAATGAGGGGACATTATCAGCTTTGAATAGACAGCAACGTACGCATGATGATCATTATTCTCGGCCGGTTCTTTGCTCCACGCGAAATTTCGCTGCTTGCTCACGAGTCTCGTCCCGTGGTTCCTGTGATCCTTTTCCCCCACCCACCATCATCATTTCTTCCCTATGAGAACGAAGCAAAGAATGACTCACAAAAGTGACGACGATAAGATCTTTCTTCCTCTCTCCCCCGCCCAATCCATAACTCTCAGCAAAAATAACTTTAACAGCATTGATTATGTATTCATCTTGTGCGCTTCCGAAGCGGCCGTGGAGGAAGAAGAGCACGTGGATGGGGTGTGTGGAGCTAGAGGTTGAAGTTGGGTGGGAGTAAACGTCAACGAGGAGACCACCGATTGGGAGGGTTTGTTTAGTGGGCTCCATTGTGGGTGCGAGAGACTAGTGTGGTATGATGATGGGAAGGACTCAGTATATCTAACATATATAAGTTGCCCAACTCGCTGGGCACCTGATCAGTCGCTGTCATGTGCGCGTTGATATTAATATCAGTGTCTCATGTACGTAGAAGCCAGCGTTCTGATGACATAGACTCATATTACGCCAGCGGGGTCCAACTTAGGATCAAGATTTAAACTTTCTCAGGCACCCTGAATAAGTTCCTCGTCACGCGTAGAGTCGTCGCGCATTATGGGTGATGAACAGTTTTAAAGCTAACCCTCGTGTAAGTGAACCAATGCCGCTGGAAACCAACCCTTCAAATAGAGTATACGCAAGGTGACCACCATTCACGGATGACATGTCGACATTCGAGCTCTTCCAAAACGAAATCGATCGGCCTTACAATAAACCAATCTCCTGGCCCGTGTGCCTTAGTCACTCTAAATTTGAGAGACGACGAGATAATCGAACTATACACTCTGAGAACGACCATCCACACTAAAATATTGTTCATCATGTCAACCTTGGTCTTATGTATTCGATCAGTCGCAAGTTCTTGCGTTTCCTCGTCATGTGCACATTAATATAGGTGTTTCGTGTACGCGTACGGTTATCAGCCTGAGTATCAGATGATGATGGTTCTGAAAAGGGTTATCATGGCCTTTGATAAGGCTCAGGGACGTTGCGGGTCGTCGACGCAGACAGACATAACCAGATACATGGCTACGAGCAGCCAAAACGTACTCATATTTGATGCGTATAGGCTGCTATTCGAGTGGAAGCCAGTGCTTGGGTTGGGGAGTGTTTTCCACGGACGTGCATTGACACGAGCACAGTGGTACTGGCGTCGTTGGGACCATAGAGTTCAGCAGATTTACACTGGCTAGTAATCCGAACAGCAATAATTAGTCCAAATGGCTGCATGGGCTCCGTGTAGTATCGGCTAGTATCGCTTTGCGAATTTTTTAGAACCTTTATGAAGACACCATGCAACCACAATGTCCGATGGACTCCTGATCCATTTCTGAGCAAATCATGGTTAGTACAGGTCCCAATGATTCAACACGTTCAAAACATTAATCACCAAGGATAAACAAGTCTTCCTTGCGCCCTGGATAGATTCGAGCAAGGTAAGGTTTGAAATTGAGGTCTGTACCCAATGTTGCATTGATTCGTTCGTAAACCGCGACAGCAGCTTTCGAAGTTTGCTGCTAGGGTAGGCAGAGCGAAGATGAATATCCCGCATCTGATGTGGATATGGATAAGGCAATGGCGACGCTAGAATGGCGTGAGTCCGAACGGAACCCTGACGTGTAATGAAGTCAAGGCAGCAGCACGCAAGGTGCTCATGGGTATGTGGGGCATCTATGTGATATTGCTTCGACCGTGAAGGATCACTCATAAAGTCACGAAGCGAAGCATGATAAATCTCAACATGCCCAGCCCCATCATTCAAGATCACGGGTGAAAATGCTTCAAGCATCATGGCCAAGCGCCTTTCATCCGCATAAAAGAGTTCTCGGAGTTCCGCAAGTGACAGCGGATATCTAAGATTGATTATAGACGCTAACATCCGACAGTGTGCAAGTGGATCCTCCGAAGCCTCGATTATCTCCCGATAAAGCTGATCAATGTCAGCACCGACAGTCGACTTCTTGCGTAGTAAGAGTTCTAGTCTCTCCTGTGGATGATGACCAGCGGTGGATATGAAATTCACGGCCATGGCAGCGTAAACAAAGAGACTGCCTGCTTTAAAGACCAACGTCTCGAAGTCATCCTCCGATGGCCAGGGTATGGGTGGCTGACCGAAAACAGCAGGACGAATTGTCCTTGTTTTATCCAGTGATGTTCGCAAAAAGAAGCGAACATCCTGCATGGTGTCTTTATCACGAGTGGTAAGGAGAATCTCGTGGACACCGGAGGGCATGGCAGCGCGAATATGCACCTCGGGGCGGCTTGTAAATATGACGTGGATAAGTGGCAAGGATGGGCCTGAGAGGGTGTCTGTCAGCAACGCGACTAGTCTTGCCGCCTCTTCCCGTGAAAAACATTCGTCGAGAGCATCAATAATGATGACATAGGGCTCTTCGCGGAATTTCAATGTCTGCAGTGGCCTGATGACGAGCTCTCGCATCTGATCCGCATGAGATTTTCCATCTGATAGGAGGCTGTCGTCGTTCTCGATCGCTTTCACAATGTCTCCTCGAATGCGCGGGAAAGCTAGTGCCAGCTGATATGCGATGGTGGGAATGATGGTGGCAGCTTTTTGTGCGTGTTTGTGTGAAAAGAAGAACGTGGCAGCAAGCCTCTTCGCTGATTTCATCTCCTCAGCTATGGTGAACGCGATAGATGTTTTTCCAACACCAGCGAGACCGTTAAGCCAGATGTTCGTTCGATCACGTTGGTCAAGGACCTGGGTTATGCTCCTCCGAAGGGCAACACGAGTGTTTTCCATGCACCGTGAGTGGGGCTGACGACATTCAGAATCAAAAATGCCGCTATATTCTACGACATTGCATAGACAGTTCCACGAGCCACTAGAAGATGAGGGATGTGCTTAGAGTCGATGTCAGTGCGAGTCATGGCGTAGTGAGCGGGGAGAAAACTTACTGAAGTCCATCGTGGGAAGTGTTGTGTGGGATGGACGGGAAGAAGGTACTTAGTCCCAGTGAAAATCGACAAGAATGAGGTAGATATGTAACGATAGACATATAAAAAAAATAAGGATATCAATTCTATCGACCCATTTCGAGGTATATCCCTAAATTGTGACTTTTCGAGACGCAAAAAGATAGAGATCGAGACGAGTTTTTAACGTTTAGATAGGATTCTCGATGGCATTAGATCTTTAGATAGACATTTACATGCACATTATCACTTGAAAAACATATCGATATAGAACTAATGCGAACAAATGAAGCTATCTATGGGTATCGCTAGAGTTAGGATAGTATCGCTGGAGTTAGCGTAGGGTATCGCTGCTCGCTGCGCCAGGCGCCTCGCCCACCATCCCGCTATCCACTACTCCTCGTCCACGTCGTTGCCGGTAGTACTGACTCCGCTGGCGGCTGATTTGAGCTACAAAACGGGACCGTTAGTGTGATACTATGAGATAGAATATGACATGTGGCGCTCACCTGAGCAGCTGCTTTGCACTTGTACACCTATAATAGTAGACAGTATTAGATAGATATCAATATGAGAAAAAGACGCACCTCTTTGTCGGCTTTAGACAGCCCATTCCAGTAAGAGGCGAAGACACTTGCTGGTTCCTTTTGATGGCCGTTTGATTGCCAGTTGAGAGCACACAAGTTCTTGTATGATACGAATCATAGAATTAGTTTTGATTGGTATGATAATAAAAGAACAACTTACCGCGCAGTAACCTTCGGACAACACCTCGGTGATATCAGAGTTGATTTTGGATGTAGAGGTGTTGGAGGGAGGAGCGGGAATTTTCTTTTGAATCGGAGTGCTACGTCATGGCATGATGGGGAAGTGGGTGACGCTAGCTGTATATCAATGATGTTAGTAGGGAGAAGCAAAGAGGCACAAAACATACTATTAGGCACGATGAAACTCACCTGCGCTGTGGCCTTTCGTTTGTATTCCTAGTGTACTGCATTAGCGCGGGAGGTTTTCACTGACGTAGCACGTACCTCCTTGATACTGGTAGACAGGTTTTAACAGGCAGAAAGAAATGCAAATTCTTGCCGAGACAGATCCGTCTGTGTGACATCGAGGAGCGAAAGCGGCTCGTCGCGCATGAGAAAGGCTGACTTAAAGGGTTCATCAAATTCTTGTGTCTTGTGGCACGCGAGATGGAGCCAAGTATTGTCTCGCAATGTGCCCAGTGCTCTCAATTTGGATCAACGCTCATTATCTTGGAGAAGGAAACAGTGGGGGAGGGGGCAAACGTCTTCGCACCAATTCCAGCTCAGGCTCCACAGCATCCAATGTGAACGAGGCACCAGCTGAGCAATCCTGGCCAATGGCAACGAAGGGACCGACGGGGACTTGTCGTGACTTGCGCGAGCCTTGATCAGCGCGGTAATGGATGGCGTGTATGAAGAGATATACAGTGGGCTCGTGGTTGTCATGTTGTAGTCTGCGAGAGATATAGTTTCGGGCAGCCTGGCTTAGTAGTAACTTGAAATGCGAGGGAATGATTGTATCGAGCCGGACGGTCGTGGCGGGGACAAATGACATGGTGAGCGGATGAGAAGATGCGCACGGTTCAACCAGTGCATTGACTCATAATAAACATAACACACATACATGGCTAAGTTACAAATACGCACATGCATATGCATGCTGCATTGAACGTCTGTATATGCAAAGTTTGCCGAAAGTTCGTTGCGTAGTTGCAAATTACACGATCGAAGTCTGACAATGTTTGCATTTTTTTCCTTTGCGAAGATTCTTTGCGTTTTGCACAAAATTAGAGTTTTGCGGTCTCGAATTTCTTAGATTTGTATCTACCTCATTCTTGTCGATTTTCACTGGGACTTAGTGCTCATCGGACCCAGGTTATGCTTTCCAGGTACGCAAACATTATGGTCGACCGGAAACGTTTTCGAGCTAATACAATTATAACTTTGCCTATGACATAAGCAAGTTGGACCGATTGAACGTTGAACGTGACGTTGAACTCCGAGTCGTCATTTAACATGTGAAGTCAGGCATTCTTGATTCTTGCCACGCATAGCCTATAATTCACGTCAAAATGTTCGAATCAGGTTTTCACTGAAGCAATTTAATATCGATCAGGAGGATTTCAAATACTTTGCGTCCACCCCACCAAGCTACTCGCAGCATTTAGTCCGAAATCGATAAATCGGAGAAAGCAGAGTCCGATGGATCAGATCGATCATGGTACGTCCCTTCGCCTGTACCTGCCCATATTAGCCCTCTTACAACCTATACAGAGTCCTGCGTATCACCTTACATATCCCAGCCCAGCAGGGCCAACACATAGTCACTGGTATGCTTCAAGATATTTAAGCCGTGCCGCCGCCCTGATCCCCATCATGCTGTGAGTTCTGTCAATGAGCAGGAATGGACCATCGCAGCCTCTGAGCCAAATTCGTCATGTGTGATAGGGACGGAACAGTTAGTTTCACTGTCACAGTGTGCTCGACTCGTCCTCGACTTTGATCTCCAACTCTATTTTCGAGGCCGGGCTGCTGCCAGCGTGGTACGTATGGGCAAGTTGTTTTTAGGTCTTTACGAACGTGCTGAGAACATCGCCAAGAGGCAAGCGGTCAGCGCTCGAAGCCTGCTGCACGTGGTGAGTGTAACTCGGACGGTGATTGCACTGCACAAGGAGATAAGCGTAGGCATGTTTTTGGTAGCAGTGGCCTGTTCCTAGTCTGCATAGACTTCAATATGCCCATGAACCTAGTTGCGCCAACCCGACGTCCTATGAGTACATTGTTTACTGTCGTTGTTGATAGAAATCTCATTTTGTTAACTAGCAGGTTGATGTTTGTCAATCATTCACTGATCTCTTCCAGGCGATTAATGTTTGACGTCACACAATGCGAGGATGACTCAATGCTTTCAGAGGTTATGTTGAGAGCGACAATCATGTCGATCACACGTTTCCGTGGTTGGATTTCTCAGAATTACTGGAGATCAGGCGAACAACTCGTGCAGCTCAGAGCAAGCTTCGGGGTCGTGGGCACACATGCGGATAGACTCATGATTGGCCTGGCACCCAAATTGGCATCGTTCCTCCTGATTTTTATACTTTCCAGCTGCGATAACGCATCAACTATTTCGAGCTAGTCTTTAGACCATGTAATCCCATCGCCAGACGTACAGCGTGAAATATGCCCTTCGTTCTTAGGCTGACCATATCATGATACCAAGACTAGTTATCAAGTGTTTTTTAATTCGCTAAACTAAGTAAGTGTGAGTAATACTATTAAACGACAAAGTTGAACAAGCGGAAGATATCTTGCAAACAAATGTGACTCGAATGATAAATCTTTGGACGGGGACATGGCACCATATGTCTAAGCCCTACTATTACGGATTCTTACTGTGCATACTAATAGTACTGCTGCCAGAAGATGAGTTGCGAGGGAAAGTTGCATGTTGAGTGATGTTACATGCTGTGTCTTTTGACCATGCAACGCCTGAAGCAACCCTTAAAATAATGAGCTGGGGTGACAAAACCTAATAAATTGTCAGTGCAGGACAGATTGTAGTAGTGCAAACGAACGTACCATGAAGGTTGCCCAGATTATTTCTATCCCCATCGCACATGGGGCACCCTGGATATAGGTGGCAAGGGAGACAATTCCCAGAACTGTGAAAGGGAGGGTAGACTCCACCAAAATTGCCACAATGCCCGTGTAAATATTCCTCTGTTCATCGTTAAGAAAAGATCGTACTCTACGATAAAAGAATAGCAGCCGGGAAATGATCAATGCAGTCACAATAATGTTAAAGCTGACAGTTAGCGCGATCCATGAAATGGCGAATTGTGCGGGAAGGCCCCGCCATAGATTTGACATGGGCATGGCACTCTCAATCACCATCATGACAGCCATAGCTGCACAGAGCACTGGTTAGTTTGGTGGAAGACGTACAGCACAGCACGTACTGGCAGATCCCAGGTAGATAATTCCAGGGATGACAATTACTGGTAATCTTGACCCCCAAATAATGTAACAGCGATAAAGCTTTCAAGATGTAGATATGAGCCTTGGAGCTCCAAGCTCAATAACAATATATGTTGTAAACTCACCAAGAGTCCATCTGTCATCATATTTGCGAGACACATTGCTGCTGTGGCAAAGGCATTGTACCAAGCGGACATATTTGCAGCAAAAAATGCAGGGGGGCCACCAGGGTTGTTGCGCCTTTCTATCCACATCAGTTCGCAGAAGGCGATATTACCTGCGACACTGATTGTTAAAAGAAGCAAAAGAAAGCCTCCAAAACATATGTAGAATATTCTGTGCTGCACTTGCTTGCTCGAGGTCATAAGCAGGTAGGTAGAGTAGGCATATAGGAATAAATTTCCTCCTTTGCCCGGGGAGTACGAGGTGTCCACTATCAGCAAGAGACTATTGCTCATATGATAGAAATTCACCATAAATAGCTGTGGAAATCATATTCCCAACATACAGAGCACGCTCCGTAGCGAGTTCGGTGGACGCCATGAGGGACACAGAAAGGGGCACTGTAGGTTGGTTGTAGGACTATCACTGGCTATCAGCGTTTCAGCCGCACTAATGTATAAAACAACGATAGTTATAGGATCACGGCGAACACATTTCTGACTCACTCGGACAGAACCCCGATGGTCATCAATTGATAGACTGGTGACCGGTCTAATCAATTGCAACTAGTACTTAGTAGTAGCTGCCCCTACGGCGAAGCTGAAAAGACGGTAGATCCGTAGATAACCGTGACATGATGGGAAACGGTCCAACGGAGCCTGCGGAAGTTTCCGGCACCACGCGTCCAGCTGATTCTTTTCTCCTTCTTCGTCACCCATCTCCTCGACGACTCGCTCGAACTTCCGCTCTTTCTCACTCCGGACTTCGTTATTTTGCTCCCACCTTAGTATTCTGTTAAATACATTAGTTTTATTCATCTGCATTCAAGTACATACTAGCGTCTAGAAGCAATGGCACAAGTTCTGATTTTCGGATCATTAAGCATATGTTCCAACTTCCTGCCCTTTCCATTCATGGCACGTCCGAATTCGCGACCAGTTGTCCGCCCCGAGCTACGCTCGGACCAGCACAACCACCACAAGGTCGTGTCATCGAAGTCGCAGCAAGCCCAGTGCAGACGAAGCTGGACCACGCATTCACGTTTGATTCACGTAAACATGTCTATTCCGAGTCTTACTGAACTATGCACAGCCCATCATGTCATTCGTCCTTCAAGATGCTGCGACCCGACTCAATACATTCATTCTTTTGTGTTCCAAGTCAGCTCACAACTGGATCTCTTGCGGACTACAACACGACAACCACGAGCCCAAAGCAGCGAGCAGTTGATTTACTCACTACCGTTTTTGCACTGGACAACCTACGAGTCCCTACTTACTCCAGCCAGAGATTGCATCTCTGACTCGGAGGCCTGACATCATTGATGAAGTTCTGCAGCCTGTTGTCTGCCTTATCGCTTCCAATCATACTCTCGGACTCAATCGTATGATTATCAGATCTCAGATTTGGTATCTGACTGTTTCACCATCATGCGATATTTGCGTGGTGCTTTGATGATGTCTGCCAGATTTGGTATATACTAGTGCCCGTGTGCCCGAGGGTCCGACTCCTAAGTCTATTGTGAGAACACCGATCAATAACTTTCCGTGCAAGCTGACTATCATTAACCAATTAATAGGTATCCTCAGAGCCTATCTATCATCATCGTTGCTTGTCACATAGCTCAAGGATGCTACAGAATCTCAGTTAGATGAGTCGGTCGGGATATGTGTCAGAGGTTATGTCGACTGTAAGATAGCCTTCAAACTATCAACAGCGTAGTCGTGATGTCTTCCAATCCAGCTCCATCTCCTGACGTCATGACCGATAAAAATAAGCGTACCATTGCAGCCTCTGAGCAAAATTCGTCATCTGTGACGGGGATGGAACAGTCAGTTTCAGTATCGCATTGTGCTCAACTCATCTTCAGCTTGGATCCCCAACTCCATTTTCGAGGCCGGGCTGCTGGCAGCGTAATATGCATGGGTAAGTTTTGCTTGAATCGCTATAAATGTACTGAAAACGTCACCAAGAGGCAAGCTGTCAGTGCTTGGAGTCTGCTACACGTGGTCGGCGAAACTCGGATGGTGATCACAAGAAAGTCCATATGGGCATGTTTTTGATAGAAATGGTGTGTTCCTAGTCTGCACAGATTTCAACACGCCCATGAACCTAGTTGAGCTATGCTAACCCGACGTCTCATGAGTGGTTGTTCACCTTCGTTGATATAAATCTTACTTTGTCAACTAGCAAGTTGATGTTTGTCAATTATTCACTGATCTCTTCCAGGCGATTGATGTTTGACGTCGCATAATGCGAGGATGACTCGATGTCTTTAGAGGTTATGTTGCCCGCATGATGCACGACGTAATCGTCTAGCAAACGCTCAATAGATGCTCGCAGCATGCACAAGTCTCGCGGAATCGACCAACAAATGTCTGCGATAGAGAACAGATCCCAACAGGTTCAACAATCTTGTACAATGTCTCACCACGGTCAGTGTGTCCAAGTTCCGCGACGAACACGTTTGTGTTCTGGCTAAATCAGGCGCATGCCCCATGATAGGTAAGAGGCTAGGTGCAAATGTAGTGGCATCGGTGCTGACTCATGTGTTGTGCCCGTCCTCAGAAGTAATCTGCGCGGTCAAACAGAAACCTTGATGTAGACGAATGTTTGTAGCTAATTTAAATCGATTGCAGCAGTTTCGAGACGTTGTATGCGAAAAAACGTAAGCATCGGCACTGACACTTACACTCCCAGCAGCAGACGGATACAGCTCTATCCGGCTTCACGACTCGTCAATCCTTCCGGTCATTTCAATTGACTTGCATCTCTTAATCTTATTGCTACTCTTCACGACAGATTCCAGCAGTGGTGCGTTTTATCTGACCTGAACGCAACTTTACCACCTATATTACGCAGCCTCTAATCTTAGTACTTCAAAGTCATGGGCCACTCCTGCCGAGGAGATGAAGTTGAGCTCTGTATTTGCTTGCTTATCAGACTGCATTGATATTCTCGGTTTATTGAAGATCAGTCCTACCACATCCGACAATTGTCCGTGCAATCGGATGATGCCGTCCGAATGCTACTTCGTCCAAACGGCTCGCATCGTGTACTCTGGAACTGAGTTGGTGAGCTGAACGCCTCTTCCTCTGCAGAGGGAGATAATCACATTTATCACACGTCTCTGTTGTTGAATTCTCAAAATTATTGGAGACCAGGCAAACAGATTGTCCAGCTCAAAGCAAGCTTCACGCAGTGTTTGTAAGTTTCAAGTATAATTACGGGATACTAATGAATAACCATGAGTTGGGGATAGGTGCCCTACGCTACTACAACAGTTCTACTACTAAAAGGTATGGAATTCGTGCACTCACTTATCCGGAAAAGAGTTAGTTGATTTGATCATGATAACAGTCGCTGGGACTTACTGCTGTATGATTGCCAAGTTGCCGGTCTTTCCAATTGATGGTAACACTGTCGTATAGCTCCCCCCAGTCTCTGCAGACGTGTGTAGCACCAACGCGGTCTTGTTCGAAGTCTCGCGTTGTAAAATCTCCTGCCTCCAGTGTCAGATCTGCTTGGCACAGTGTCCATTGTCTTAGATAATTAAGACAGTGATGAGTATGCTTTTGATCAGAGTTCTGACCCGCGAGCCTAGCCACTTGCAAGAGCCTGAGACAGTGAAGCTGATGGAACATGGCCACGAAGAAAACCCGATTCTCCGCACCCAGAACTACGTATCCAGTCCCTGGGGGAGAAGTGGAAAGCCATTCCGTCTTGGACTCTGGAAGGTCTAGCGCAAAGCGTACGCTTTCCTCCACCACGAATCTCACTTTAGCTGCATCAGGTACTAGGGACTCAGGAAAGTCGTCGCCCATGAAAGCTGAAAATATGATTTAAACATATCCTGATCTTGGACAGAAATTATACTGACTAAAATTTTTCTGCCACCTTGGGGTGCGTGTTTTCGAGAAATACTGGATGTTCGAGTTTTCCCTTGAAAGTATTGATTTGAATATGATGCTAGTGAGTGCAATAGATACGACAGCAAGGGATACCATCATGATCAGGTAGACAGAGGGTTCAAGTCTATTGTTCCGCATGGCTTGAATCAGTGGACGGGATGGATATCACGAATTCAATTGCAAACCAGTACTGATAAAGGCGTTCGGGGTCGCAAGCACACATGTGAATAGACTCATGTTTGGTCTGGGAGGTATTATGGGATAAGCTAGCATGCTATGCTATTCAAAGCTGCGACGGGGCTATGCAATGGTATGGTTGATGGCATAATGCAGACTTTACGGTCTGCGGCCCCGAAGAACTATAAGTAAGTCTATATATAGTACCTGAGCTAGCATCGCAGTCAGCCAATTATTTCCTTGTATTTTCTAATCCACGTGTTACCTCTTAACCTTTTTTTCATTCTCTCACGGATCTGGACCATGTCTGGTTGGTACGCACTGCCTCCCGCTTTATGTTGTGTGTTTCTGAAGCCTCCCACAGGTTCAGGTTGCATAGCTCCAAGTTCTCCTTACCAATGACAGCTCTTTTGAATAATTGTCCCTTGATGAAACCTCGTGCACTTAATATCAATGATCGTCACCCTGCCTCATGTTTTACATGATATCACCGAGGATGCGCTATATTATGATCCGCTGTATTATCCTGAATGCCGAGGCTCATCCAGCCGTGTTCGCTACTGCGCTTGGATTTTGTACATGACCACACTCAGCACTCATCGACCACATCGAGTCATGTTCGAAGCGTCACTCAGATTGTCATGCGGATTCAGTGACTTTTGATGGTGCGAGTATCAACAACGATGCTTTTTGGCCCGTTCTCACTTCGAAGTACCGTGTTTCAAGGCTATGAAGGTTGTCAAGGAAACCACAAACACCATGAATTCGGCTAAGGGAACAGGGTGAGACATGACGCTGAAAAGAGACAACAATGGGATTACAGCAATCGGACAACAGTTCAGACTGGGGACGACGGCTCGCTCGCCGGTACGATGTCTGATGCGCGATGGCAATTGGAAGTTTCACGCCCCTTGGTCGGTCGACAACTACCACTATCTCTCGGGTATCTGCAGCATGATTAGAGGATACTTTTCTACTGTTCGATCTGTTCGGCGCTGTTGGCTCGTTGCTTGGATATTGAAAGGAGTGAAACGTCGATATGGGGTCCCCGTGAAGCCCAAGCTTCTTTTGATCCGCGCGGATCTAGCTCATGCAGTGGACACCTCGGTTGACTCTTCGTCTCGCGATGATGAGTTCCTTGCAGCAGCTGGAGTCTCTGCATCAGAGATGCAAGCTATGGGACGGTAGTCATCTGAATCTTTCCAGATATACATTCGGAGGAATCCTACCATATTGCACTTTAATGGTCGGTCCGCGTATGATGGTCGTGATCCTTTTACGATCGTTCCTTCTGATGTTTGATGTATGTATTTCGATTCTTGTTATCTTTCGTCGGTCAGGGTTCACTTGTTCTCATATCTTAGGAAGACCCTCTCGACTCCTAAATAATACATCCTATCCCTCCTTTCCCTCCCGCACATATACGGCTTTCTCACACGTATTCACAAATCTCTCTACTCGTCTCCGTTCTCTACCTACGTCCTGGAGCTTTTTTTTCCAATTTTCGCGCACTGGCAGTATTCATTGAATCTTCCTAAACCCTCGTTCAAGTTAGTGAGGCCAATTACAATCGGTTCGAACACCATATCAGATCTTAGATCTGATGTTATTTTTCTGAGCCAGCTATTCCTTTTATCTGTCGTGGAAAGCATATTATGACAAACTTGTGAACTAACTTATATGCGTCTAGTAGTCCATTAATACCAGCCAACAATCTATGATATAACTTCCTTCCTCTCAGTCTCCACACTTCCCAGCTGCGATAACTCAGCCCAGAATCCAAGTGGCCTCGACTGCCATATCCTCAGTTGCAATGTCTGCATAAGCGCCTGAAGTATGTATACATTGAGTACGAAACGACAACTTCAACTAAATCATAGTTGCTGCACTTACTGCCTCCTGTGTCCCGACGAGTCGAATATCGTGCAGTGAGCATATACACCGAAAGTGTCGAGAGGATGATAAAAAGTTTAGGAACCATGTTACAACGACAGTGAGGAATGAGTAATGGCGAATATAGGGGTATCCTCCACAGATTTATATCCACGCCGTGCCGTGGGCAATTATATGTCCATGGTGTTAACTAGTATAGTATGTGCGCGCTCGGTAACATGGCACTGGAAAACTGGCACAAAGATTAGCCTCAGCTATTTCGAGCTGGTCTACGCCACTAAGTACTAGTTGTCGCATCACTGCCTGGCTTGTCCGTCTCGGTCTGGTAACGAGACAGGGATGGGTGATTTTGTATCACAGCTTATTTGAGTGACTGTTCACTTGAACACCCAATTAATACCACGCGAATGAAGACAATCATCCCTTACTATGGTTCTGAGCTACAGCTTTTTTTCATTTTAACTAATGTCCTTTCGATGGGATATTACCCGTTTTACACAGCCTCACAAATACATCGCTGTAAGGATGCGATTTCATCATCAGCCTATGCGATATACGCCAGGACTTATTCGGTTCAAACAGGAGTTCTTTCTAAAAAAAATCTGCGAAACTAGCAAGTGCGGGAGTAACATGAATGATAAAATTGAGACGGGCAGAAGATATCTTGCAAACAATGTGATTCGAAAGCTAACTTCTGGACGTGGACGTGGCACTATATGCCCGAGCCCTACTACCACGGATTCTTATTGATCGTATTGCTGCTGCTAGAGGACGAGCTGACATGGGGACTTGCATGCAGAGTTGTTTGAGTGATGTCAGAGGCCGTGTCTCTTGACCACGCAGTCCCTGCAGCGATCCTTAAAATGATGAGCTGGGGTGACAAAACCTAGCAAATTGTCAGTGTAGGACAACTCATTGTGATAGTGCACGCGAACGCACCACGAAGGTTCCCCAGATTATTCCCACCGCTGTTGCACTTGGAACGCCTTGGATATAGGTGGCAAGGTAGGCGATCCCAAGAATTGTGAAAGGGAGGGCAGACTCCACCAGAATTGCCACAGTGCCGGTGTAAGTACTCTTCTGTTGATCGGTGAAAATAGATTGCACTCTGCGATGAAAGAATAGCAACCGGGAAACGATCAATGCAGTCACAATAATGTTGAAGCCGACAGTCAATGCAACCCATGAGATACCGAATTGTGCAGCAAAGCCCTGCCATAGATTTGACATTGGCATGGCACTCTCAATCACCATCATGACAGCCATAGCTGCACAGAGCAATGGTTAGTTGGTGCAGGATGGACAACGTAGCACGTACTGGCAGATCCCAGGTATATAATTGCAGGGATGATGATTATTGGCAATCTTGACCCTAAAATAATGTAACAGCGATAAAGCTTTGGAGATGTAGATATGGGCATCAGAACTCAATAACAATGTGTTGTCAACTCACCAAGAGTCCGTCCGTCAGAATATTTGCAGCGCAGTCTGCCGCTGTGCCAAAGACATTGTACCAAGCAGCCAAATTTGCAGCGAGATATGCAGGTGGGCCACCAGGGTAGCTTTGGTTTTCTATCCACATTAGTTCGCATAAAGCGTTATTACTTGCGGAAGCGATTGTCAAAAGAAGCAAGA
The DNA here is from genome assembly GCF_016758755.1 of Suillus discolor. Taxonomy (NCBI): domain Eukaryota; kingdom Fungi; phylum Basidiomycota; class Agaricomycetes; order Boletales; family Suillaceae; genus Suillus; species Suillus discolor. The sequence continues at coordinate 51,981 of NW_024541341.1, forward strand.
GAAGGCCTCCAAAACATATGTAGAATCTCCTGTGCCGCACTTGCTTAACTGAGGTCATAAGCAGGTAGGTAGAGTAGACATATAGGAATAAATTTCCTCCTATACGCAGAGCATGAGCTGTCAACAAGAGACCATTACCGATAGGATAGAATCTCACCATAAACGACTGAGGAAATGGTATTCCCAACATACAGAGCACGCTGCGTAGCAAGTTCAGTGGACGCCATGATGGACACGGGAAGGGACGCTGTAGGTTTGTTGTAGGCCTATCACTGACTATCAGCGCTTCAGCCACACTAGGAATTCTAGAAACCAGCGATACTTAAAGGATTATGGTAGAAAACATCTCCGACAGAATCCTGATGGTCATCAATTGACTAGACGGCATGAAGTTCAAATCCAGTCCATGATTACTCGAAAATGATACCTGCTGCATGAATGGGGCAAAGATGCTACTAGATCGAGAACGTTGCATAGAATCAAGCTGTGTTGCACGCATGGCTACACAAACAACCGGGTGCTATTGCATCCATCACGCATTAGTCCTATTTAGTATTCGCTTCATGCCGTGTTGCTGCGCGTTTCATAGTTCTATCCTATTTACAGTGCCTCATGACTATTCTCTGCTTCACTTCACGGCATTGTCGGTGTTCAAAATGGAAGCAAATATCTAACTGACAAAACCATGCGTGTGTATTCAATACAATCGAAAGCCACCTGCTGTTGCATTGACTTTGCGTTCTATCGGATCAAACTGTTTATCGTGCAGTGAATCTAAGACGATATTCCCTGCGACTCGCATATGAGATTATCATGGCATCAACTCGGATCCAGCCTGGTTCTTCTTCACTTCCTCCAGTACGAAATTCCAATCACTACACACGTATGGCCCAGGTTGCACGAAAAATTGTGGAAATGGACTGTCTTTGCTTCCTAATAGTATGTTTTCCAGCTGGGCATCACTGCGACACATTATCATCTGACGCAAGTAGTTGAGACAGTGACGGCTCAGGGCTGCGTTGCTGTCCGCTCCAACGATATCGTCTCGTAGGATATCGAGACAACGCAATTGGTGGAACATCGAGATCGAGAATGGGTGACCAGGCTGTTCCCCCAAATAAACAAGCCCGTTACCCGGTATTAGGCTGGCCCACTCCGCCTTCCCATCTTCAGTGTTTATTTGATAATGTATTGAATCTTCGAAGGCCATCATGACTGGATCGGCCTGTGCTAGGGGCAACAGTCGAGGGAAATCGTCGCCGGCAAACGCTGTGGTGAAAAATCAATGCATGATTCACATTTTGGCCGCAGGCTCGCTCACAATAGGTTTTGTTCGGTTTTTCATTGACTTGAGGGCTGCAGAAGAAGATTATCATACTGATCTTCATGAAAATGCAGAGAGCAACAACCCAGAGCCGGGTTCGGAAGTTGTTACTAGTATGTGTCGTTGCGTCCATCCTTACAAACAAGTCGCCAGCTTGCTCTTGCGCTGTTTATATCAACAGTAATACTAGGCTATGCGCTCGCACTTACTTTTGATCGTTCTGCTCATTCTGATGTAACAAAATCACTCATCAGCATCGATTAGTCACGGGCAGTGTCTGATAGAATATTTATTCGGCATGCCTATAATTAAAGGGAGTGTGATAATGATGAGCGCTAGGGTGGTTGACAACCTCGCTAGCATGATCAATTCATGGACTAGACGGAAGTTGAACAACAACTACTAGCAGTGCTACGCAAACGAGAGCCTCGTCCTGTGCAAACCTAATATTTGGCAAACATTCTTAGTGTAGATCACATGAGCGAGTGTTACAGTTCGGAAACTTTCTCTGTGATAATATTGATGTCGTCGCTACCTGCCGTACTGTCCGAATTGTCGCGAAGCTTACCCGTCACGCAATGGACCACTGGCAGCTCCCTCAAAATTTTATACGAGAGGCATTCACTAGTAACTCCACACTGTACGTTGCATGTACTTCATTTTTCTACCGTGTTCTAAGGCTACAAAGTTGCATGTCAGACGGTAAACGAAGTCTCTGCCCGCGCAGTTCGGTTGCACGCCTAATTAAATTGTTTGGCTCTGATACATGTATAGCCCTGCAAGTAAGGCTAGTCAGAACATCGTCAACAAAAGTAGACATAACGATCACACCTGAAGGGCCTATATCATTGCCTGTCACATTTACAAGACAACCAGGATTAGAGCAGGAGACCGCGAATGTCTGGTATGACTGCGACTTGCACTGAAAGCTTGGCATACGAGATGTCTTCCCATATGACACATTCATGTGGCCAATGTGTACCCTTGGTTGAGGAAGTTTCGACCACGACAGATTGTATAGGTCCAACTTATGTCTAGCCGGTAGAGACCAGACATCGAGAATTACAGAATCACCAAGATCCGTATAGAGAAAATCTTCTGTGCTGTTTCTCGGAGGGATAGTGAGTGAGAGGCTGCAATTCTCCATGCCGAAATCAAGCACACGAAACTGTGCGATGCTCTCGAGCTAGACAAGATTCAGTCTTTTGAATAGATTCTTTACTCGATAACATACATCGTGTGTCACTATTAGCCGTTGCTCGTATATGGGAGCACTGGCTTGTTCCACCGACTTATAGCGCTGAAATGAAGGGATAATTTTCTGGCGCTCCTTATTAGACACTTGAGCGATTGCTGGTACATTATTGATAATTGGATCGTGTGTAGAGCTCTTGAAATCAGGATCCTTATAGAGGATCTCGAGGTTGAGATATGAGTTCTGGAATGGGAGCAACTCAAGTTCGTCTGAGGTTGAAGCGGAGCGAAGGTCGACTCGAAGAAATCGATCCCAGAAAATCATAGAAAAATCCAAGACAGTGCATAAAATCGTGATCGCAAGGAGCCATGTGGACAACGTCCGGTTGTGTTTTGTCCTCTGCGGGAGATCCCCGAGATCTGAGTTTTTCAGCATGGTTTCAATGAGATATATTAACGAGTTATGTTACCTTCATCACCAAAACGAGTGACCTGGCTGAGAGCTTGATACCCTTCTCTGGCATTAGAGAATCTGGCCGACATGATCCAGTACTAATTGAGCGAGATTTAGACGCAGACAACTCAGTGAGCGTGATATTGGATCAGCTTCAAAATTTTGGAACGGTACTTATCTGAATAAGAAAGTTTGAGAACGCATAGGCGTAGTAAATTGAAGCGGCATGATCAATGTGGTTGTGTGGCAAACTTTACGTTACTTACTGCAAGCTATTCGCAAACTTGATTGCAACAGCTCGCCACAGGTTGGTTTGACTCCGCAGCCGCTAGCAGAGCTGCATGTAGCATAATCATAGCAAGATGACGCATGTAAAACTTACGTGTGTTGCATTTACGGATACGGCCGAACACCGACTCGGAAAAGGCAGTATGTAAACCTGCTCTGCCCCGTGATGTCGCCGAGCAGTGTGAGGAAGTTCCGTAACCTGTTATTTGCCAAGTTATCGCTTGCAATCATACACTCAGAATGGTCTAGTGTATTAGTATATGGCCGGGGACCGTGACAGGTCGCCTACGTACATGAAACTTGCAGGGGTAATGGGTGAATGTTTTTCACCGGACTAATCGGATTTGGTATCTGGCTGATGACCATCACATCACATCATTTTGATGGTGTTGATGCATTTTGCGTCTGATTTGGTACGTCTGCGTACCAATGCCCATGTGCCCGGCCGAGAGTCTGAGACAGAGAGTGTTTAGGCTTGGATGAGTACGCCTATAATTGTGACACTTTGGAAACAAAGCTATGTCGGTGTACCAAATGGATCGTCATTGGAAATTTTGTCCAAGTTTCAAGAATACATGAGGCTACATGAGGACGCTGATAAAGATCCCGTACTAAGATGATTAATAGCTTTTAGTACGTGGAATTATCTTTCAATTGTGCCACATACCATGAACAACTTTCCGTACAAGCTGGCTATCGTGAACCAGTTAACAGGTATCGAGCTGATCTATCATCACCGTTACTTGCCACATAGCTCAAGGATGCCACAGAATCTCAGTTAGACAAGTCGGTCGGGATGTGTGTCAGAGGTTATGTCGACTGTAAGATAGCCTTCAAACTATCGACAGTGTAGTCGTGATGTCTTCCAATCCAGCTCCATCTATCAACGCCATGACTGGTGGAAATAAGAGTCTCGAGGGACCATTGTTTCGCGCGATGATCAGGGCCTGCCTACTAGCCGGAAAAGTATGCACCGCGATAGTTATTGATACAGGCGCCATTGCTGGATTAGCTCTCTGGTTTCCTCCAGGGAAAGTTCTTTGGCAAAAGTCAGTTGCGATCTTTGCTGGTTACGTAACTTTGCTGACCATCAGAAGCGATGTGCAGAGGAATCTTGGCTTTAACCAGTTCTTACAGTCTCTGTCACCGAAGACCAGAGAATGGTGGATTAACACTGTAAGCAGTACTGATACTTGTTATTCTTGCCGTTTGATGTCTCTATCAAAGTATGGTTCTGCACTGGCCCCGTTTATCAAAACTGCTCTGTCTCCTCATGTGCGTCCAGTCCTGTCATCCAAACTTTTCTTCTAATTATTTTCAGACTGTTGAAAGCTCCTGGTATTTGAATTGTATTTGTGTTGATCCGAAGTATCAACGCCAAGGAATCGCTACAAACCTGATCAAAATGGTGGAACAGAAGGTGTGAACTTCCCACTGTTTGCTATCATATATGCATGATTTCATCCTATTTGCAGGCAACGACGACCTCTATTCTTGCACTCTGCACGGATACCGATGTCAACGTGCGTGATTGAAGGGGTTGCTGAAAACTTGCTCATCGCACTACAGGTTGCGGTATACAAGGCGCTCCACTTTCAATACAAGGGAGAAGCGCCTCTACCAACTCCGGACGATGGATATATCGATGTACATTGTTTCACTAAGCCTGGCGCAAGGGTGTAGGAGTGGCGTTCGACTGTATTGGCAGGCGGTCGTATACCTACCGGCGAATGTTCTTGAGTGTACTTTTCAACGTTTACATCAATCTTCGCTAACCATAGATAGAATAAGGCTCAGAACCATCAGTTGTTAGAGGCCGCGCAGAAGACGGTTTTGAATCTGAAAAATGAATACCCTTGAGAGGACACATAACGAGTGTGGTATCGCGTGGAAGGGACTGAGCGGAAATTTGAACGAGGGTAGCGAATCATCTGAGTCTATGTAAGAGACCAGGGGAAAGAGGCAAAACGAGGGTAGGTACGTGGAATCAGTACGCATTATAAGAATATGCAGAGATTGGGGGTATACTCTATATTTGACAATTTGGTTGACAACAATGGCCATCTTCGTCTACTCGCTTGGAGGAATTGATGGAGCCTTGAATCTATCAATGACGCCCGTCATTCGGTGATTCTACAAGCCTTGCCACCTATGACCACCAATCCGGTAAGAGAGGCTACAGGTTTCAGAGCAGGAAAACTACCTATTCCGATTCGGGGTATCTCGGCTGTCTGCGCAACTTGCTCAATAGGTAGAATAAGATATTCCTCTTGTGGCGAGACTGCATTTCCTTTGTCTGCTGCAGCTCTGGGTTGTGAGCTATTTGGCCTTGTTCAACGTCCAAGCCAACTTCGGAAGTTGGCATTATCGGTGAGGGAGAAACGACCTGAATTTGGACCGAGCCAGGGTGAGCCTATAATTCAATCACGTCAAAAATTCCCTGTATTCATACCAAGAATGCTTACCCATATCAAAGTAAGTCGATCCTGCTCCAAAAAAAACCGGTCAAAGTGACGCGTCGAGAAACCCGTAGGGCAGACGGCAGTAGTGTAAGGATGATTCGTGATAATGTTTGCATCGACTTTTGTGAAGCACGTCTGAGCCAACCGACCAGGCCTGCGGATGAGACGACCTGGTGAATCGCAATCGTAGACATTGTTCGAATGTTCCAAGCGAGAAATGGCTCTATTAAAGTCCCAGATGTGAACATAGAAGGAACCCTCTGCACGGAGTTCTTCCAGTCTTTGTCCAGGTTCAGGAGCACGATCCTGAGGCAGAGCATATGCCATTTTACTGCCGAACACGCTGATTCGGTGGCTTGGATGATGCGGAAAGTAGCGTGTGTACTTGGGGCCCCACTCTGACCAAGGAATCTCGACAGGTATCTCTGACTGTGTGGCCTTGGTTGCAAAAATGGCCATATCGACGACTAGAATCACCTGCCATGAGCACGACAGGACCTCCAAAACCATGATTTGCGACTCCAGAGATGTCACGTAGTCAGGTATAAGGTCTGGGTGAACCGCTTTCCCGTGAAACGATGGGGTTGCATGAATAACATAGAGCGGTAGCAGTGGTCCCAAAGGAAGATAGAAGTCAAGGCTTCGTTGCACATTCGGAAGGACATACGTAATTCGGCGCTGAGGCGAACCATCGAGTTCTAATGTGTACAAGGCCATACGGCCTTCCGGGCCGATGACAATGATCCTCTGTTCGTCAAGTAGATGGAAACTCGCCTTAGTCCCACCCAGTTCGTATAGGGGATACTGCTCGCGCTTAGTGACAGAGTTTCAAGAACAGAGTGAACTTACACCCTTCGCATGTCCTTTCCTCCAATCTATCACTTGTATGAAGATGTTCGACGCTGACCCGTGGCTCGTGTAGTGGTAATAGAGTGCCACTACACGATCCCCACATATCGCTGGCTGATCCACAAAGTAAAAATAATGCTCAGGGACCATTTTACAAGGATGCATGCACTCCAAAGAAGTGCATGCAGAATTTGGGTGCGGACGTTGCGATGAAGCCAACCGAAATGCCATCGAAAAGACGTGACGATCTGGCATATCCAAGACGCCGTACGACACTATGACCGCAAGGTCCTGAAGAGGGTCAATGACAACTGAGCTCATGAGGAAGTGCCTGTGTACCGGCAAGGCGAAGCTCTGCTCCGGCCACGTCTGGGTTGATTTGAAGTTTGTGTCACACTCCCGAATGAAGAGTCTACTGTTAACCCACATCCACCAAATCCCACACTTCACGGATTGAAAGCCAGCAAGATACGGGCTGAGAATATTCCCAATAGCCACTGTTTGTTCAGAAACGGAGTTCAAATGGAAATCAGATTGCCACATGGATGCCAATCTCTTGAGTGAACACATCTTGCTAGAAACGTCGACCCAGTCCAGGGTAGGAGTCTCCGTGAAGCCCTGGGTATAAAGCTCCAATAGGAATTGAACGTCGACGAAATTCTGGGCCACATGCCAGAAAGCTTTGCAGACCTAGCGTAATCCAAAAGTCAGCCCATAGGAATCATAGAACCACGTGAAAGAACGGACTAATACACAGCATGAAAGGTCTTTGAAATGAAGGAGGAGAAGAATATGACATATTAACTCTGTTGGAAGCGAGAATATCCCTATGGCTATCGGTGTAGTTATGGTTTTAGAAGAATCTGAGACTTCAAGTTGCAACTCGAAATTTTCATGGTCTTCAGAAAGGGGTCGAATTGGCTTTTCCACACTTGACCTAGGAAGAGTCAAGGTCCTATCCACCACGATGATAGTTTCAGAAGAATCCGGAACTTCAACGTGAAGGAAGTTCGGGTCTTCGGGAAGGGACCAAATCTGCGCTGCCGACCTTGCCCTAGGTGCTTTGAGGATGCGCTGATGGCTGCTGCCCATAATCCTGTGAGTGTGGATGATGGGGCTCTTCCCAAGATGTTGCAGTTGAAATGTGAAAGCTTACGAGTTACTATATATTCACTGTGGGAAGTACAATGACTTTCGGCCGTAATTTGATAGCTTGTACACAACGAGTCACAAGTTTTATGTAGTATATTTTTGTTCTTCCAATTGCTTTCACAATTTTCTATCCTCGACTGTCAAAATGGCCTCAGATGCACTCTCCAGAGTGCTTGCGAGGTTGCAAAATCTACCTGTGATGTCTCTACCCACAGATTATCCGCGATCGACTGGTGCTAATAAACTCATCGAAGCCGCTCATCTGGCAGATCTTTCAGAGCAGACCTCACTCAGTCTTTTGAAGCTTGCTCTTCATGCTGAGAGCGAAGATGGCGGAGAGGACGAGAATAAAACTTCTGAAACTAGACCATCGGCTTTCCATCTACTCCTCTCTGCTTTTCTCGTCCTCCTACACAGGTACACTGCTGATACAGACTTCGTGATTGGCTCCTCTTCTGCCGCTGCAAGCTATCCTTTGATTCTTCGTCTTTCCGTGGAGCCATCAGATTCATTCTGGACTATCGTGCGCCGTGTTCAGCACGTCGAACGCGAGGCCGAAGCAGACCTGCTACCCTATGAGACGATCGTACGGTCTTTACACAGGGACAAAGACGACTCTGTTGAAGCATCTCGTCCTCTTTTCCGTGTCCGTTTCTTCGACGAAACAGATCAGCCACGAGATAACTTTATCCGATCAACTAGCTTAACTTCCGATCTCACCATCTTCGTCACACGACCTCCCACTACTACACGTGCCTCCTTAGCTCCCCACATTTCCCTTCGAATTCTGTTTAACTCCCTGCTGTTCACATCTGCACGCATATCATTCATCGTCGATCAGCTCTCTGTGCTTTTAAGGAAGGTATCTACCAATCCGACTGCAGCGGTTGGTTCTGTTCCTCTCTTGACGGCTGCCCAACGCGAACGCTTGCCCAACCCAACGGCGAATTTACATTGGTGTGACTGGAAGGGAGCCATCACAGATGTGTTTTCCCGTAATGCGCAGAAATGGCCTGATAGGTCGTGTATCATTCAAAGTGTACCTGCCTCGATTCCTAGCGAGCCGCAGACAAGGCGAACATTCACTTACGGAGACATTCGAAGAGCCTCCAACATCCTAGCGCACCACCTCCTAGCAGGTGGTGTGAAGAGGGAAGAAGTTGTTATGATTTACGCACATCGTAGTGTCGAGCTGGTCGTAGCTGTTATGGCTGTTCTTAAAAGCGGTGCGACGTTCTCGGTTATAGGTACGATCTTTTATGTTTCTTTCAGTTCATTTTTGACTTGAGTCAGATCCTGCATACCCGCCTTCACGGCAGATAATATACCTCCGGGTAGCTCAACCTCGCGGCCTTGTTGTACTTTCAGGTGCTGGCCAAATTGCACCTTCTGTGCGCGAATTCCTATCCACGGAACTCAAAATCCGTGTGGAAGTACCCGCGCTTGAATTCTCTTCTACTGGCCAAATACTCGGAGGTGCAAACGACGGAATCGATGTTTTGAAGGCCCAGATCCGTCTCGCAGAAACGGATCCCAATGTCATTCTAGGTCCCGACAGCATTGGCACGCTGTCCTTCACCAGTGGAAGCACTGGCATCCCCAAGGGCGTTCGAGGACGCCATTACAGTCTTACGCATTTCTTCCCTTGGATGGGCAACCGCTTCCTACTCAGTGAAACATCCAAGTTCACAATGCTGAGCGGGATCGCTCATGATCCCATCCAACGTGACAGTACGTGTTATATTCTCGGGCAGATACACATTCGTTGATGGGGATAACGTTACAGTTTTCACGCCCCTCTTCTTGGGTGCAGAGCTTCATGTACCCACCGCAGAAGACATCGGCACACCCGGCCGTCTCGCAGAATGGATGGATGACAGCAAAGTTACTGTCACGCACCTAACCCCCGCCATGGGTCAGTTACTCTCCGCACAAGCGACGCGTCAGATCCCATCCCTACGAAACGCATTCTTCGTCGGTGACGTCTTAACAAAGCGCGATTGCCTCCGCCTCCAAGCCCTCGGCACAAATGTGCAGATCATCAACATGTACGGCACAACAGAGACCCAGCGCGCTGTATCTTACTTTGCGATTCCACCCTTATCCGAGGACGCGACTTTCCTCGCTACACAGAAGGACATCATGCCAGCTGGAGAGGGCATGATTGACGTACAGCTCCTTGTCGTCAACCGTAGCGACAGAAATGTCCCCTGCGCAGTGGGAGAGGTTGGAGAGATTTATGTGCGATCTGGAGGCTTGGCAGAGGGATACCTCGATACCGAAGCCACCGCAGAGAAGTTCGTCAGCAATTGGTTCTCTCCTGCCGCTTTACCCTGGAGGGACACGATTTTGCATCCGCCCCAGGGCCTTGCTGGGCCCGAGTCACGTCATTGGAAGGGCATCCGCGACCGGATGTATCGTTCGGGCGATCTTGGTCGGTATCTCCCTGATGGGCGCGTTGAGTGCACAGGGCGTGCAGATGATCAGGTCAAGATCCGTGGTTTCAGGATCGAGCTTGGGGAGATCGATACGTTGATGAGCCAGCACCCGCTTGTGCGGGAAAACGTCACACTCGTACGGAGAGACAAAGATGAGGAGAAAATTCTCGTCAGTTACTTCGTGCCCCTGCAGGGCTCGAAGCTGGATGGATTTGCCAGCGAGCTTACGGAGGAGGAGGAGGACGAGAATGTTGATGGTAAGAGTCCAAAGTATAGACGGCTCATCAAGGATATTAGGGAGCACCTCAAAAAGAAACTGCCCAGTTACAGCATACCAACATGTAAGATTGATCATTACTTTGATCTACCTCCTTTACTTAACTCTCCTTCTACAGTGTTTGTTCCGCTGCATCGTATGCCCCTCAACCCTAACGGTAAAATAGACAAACCTGCACTTCCCTTCCCCGACACGGCACAAGCCCACGCTGTGCACTCCGAGCCCAAAAAGACTGTTAACGGCCGCACAGCGAGCCCCACCGAACAAACCATGCGCACCATCTGGGCCAGTATTCTCCCGAACGCACCCACGCCTATCCCCCTCGACGAAAGCTTTTTCGATCTGGGTGGCCACTCCATCCTTGCCACGCGTCTCATTTTCGAGATCCGCAAAATCTTCGTTGTCGAAGCTCCACTTGGCCTTATCTTCGACCAGCCGACTATCACGGGCCTCGCTTCGGCGCTAGATGCGCTTCGTGACCCAGACTTTGGTATCGCTTACGGGGACGCTGAGACGCGCCCTGCGACGCCTGTCAAGGCGTCTGCGAAACTGAGTTCTGCTATTCAGTACGGACAGGACTACGAGACGCTCGTTCAAGGCTTGCGACCCTCGTACCCGCCAATGTCTGAGGACTTCAAGTCGGGTGCTGTTACTGTGTTCTTGACGGGTTCTACTGGGTATCTCGGGGCTTTTGTGTTACGTGATCTCTTGCAGCGCCTTGATAGGGTTAGGAAGGTCATCTGTCTCATACGTGCGCCCAGCGTCGAACAAGGTGTGGCGCGCCTTAGAGAAGGGTCTGGTGATCGGGGCGTTTGGGATGAGCAGTGGTTCACCTCTGGTAGACTCGAGGTGGTGATTGGAGACCTTGGCCTTGATTTGTTCGGTATGGGCGATGAAGTCTGGTCACGAGTCGCTGCTGAGGCGGACGTCGTCTTGCACAATGGTGCTCTGGTGAGCTGTTCTACCCTTTCACATGCATACGGTGATATTTAACAATGTGCTACGCAGGTGCATTGGGTATACCCATACGAGAGACTTCGTGCACCGAACGTGATCGGTACCTTGACTGCTGTAGAACTCGCCTCGACGACAAAGCAGAAGCTGCTTGTTTTCGTTTCATCGACGTCGGCGATCGACACAGAGCACTATGTGCGATTGTCTGACTCTCTGGGACAGTCTCAAGATTCGCGGAGAGGTATTCCGGAAGATGATGACTTGGACGGTGCAAGAGTAGGTCTCAAGTCCGGCTATGGTCAGAGCAAATGGGTGTCGGAGAAGTTGCTCTTTGAAGCTGGTAAGAGAGGCTTGCGGGGCCATATCGTTCGGCCCGGCTATATTGTTGGCGACTCGCATACTGCAGGTATGGAAGCTCCTTCTGTGGGATGTTGATATATTGACTGTGAGGCTCAGTGACCAACACCGACGACTTTATTTGGCGCATGTTCAAGGGATGCGTCCAGCTCGGCTTCGTCCCAGATATCAACAACACTGTGAACATGGTGCCTGTGGATCATGTTGCTCGTTGCACTGCTCTCGCTGCAGTGGAGCCCCTACCAAACGCTGCGCAAAGCGTGCTGCACATTACTGCAGTGCCCCCTCCAACCTTCAACAATATCCTCTCGTCGTTAACTGAGTACGGGTTCCCCACACAACAATGCGAGTATCTCGTATGGCGTCGCAAGCTAGAGCAGCACGTCATGGAGGTCCAAGATAACGCGCTTTTCCCGCTCCTCCATTTCGTCCTTGATGACCTACCGACGAGCACCAAAGCCCCCGAGCTTGACGCCACTAACACTATGACGCTGCTGCGCTCGCAAGGGCAGCAATGCACGTTCACGGTTTCGGAACAGCTGATGGGAAGATACCTTGCGTGGTTAGTCGGAGCGGGTTTCTTGCCAGCACCATCTTCGCCAGCACCAAACAAGACGTTGCCCCAGTTGGCTAATGGTACCGTCATCAAAGCTGCAGGTCGGAGTGGTGCTTGAGTGGGGGGTTGGATATGTAATTTATTCATGCTGTTTTTGGTGTTTTCGTGTGAAGAAGGACTGGAAAGACTGTCGTATTGCCTCCTTCGAGTCGCTCTGCGAAGAAAGTTGTAAGACACATTATTAACAAGTCGGCATTTGGTGAGCATGTGATTGGTCGTTTGCCTACCCGTGGTCCGTGGATGTCGATGAACCTCAAAGTTGGGCTGATCTTTCCCGAGATGACTTGAAGACAAGACCCGATAGATCGATAGAGGGAGTTTGATGTCGCGCCTTTCTTGTATCTTGCTTCGCAACTTAGGGTCGACCTTGCTTGCAGTTGCAAAGCATAATTGTTCCTACGTGGCATCTTTACCCGCGGGCTCCACGAAAAGTACTATTGGCGTTATGCTGGACCTTGAAGAAGTTGCCAAGGAATACCAGAGATCTGGATAGACAAGCTAAAGAAGACAATTGGAAAGTGCTTATTCCATCGTCCTCTGTCCTCTTTCTCACAGCTCGGGATAGTAGGGGTGTGTTTTGTACCGAAATTGCAATGCAGTTGGATCTATGTGCGCGCCTCGCTGTGATAAGTATGTTTTGGACCAAGTGCGAGATATGAGTATGCTTCCGGTACGGTATGGGCCAAGGTGGGCATGTCACCGTGGACTCGCTTGAGGGTCTCGAGAAAAGCGTTACTTTTAAAAAGATGGGTATTTGTGAGCGCATCTACGATTCAGTTCACTCTCGTAGTCAATCACTGATTCATGATAGATCAGATGAGGTCGGATGGGTCGATATCCAACCCAGTGCTCTAGATGGACTTCCATCGCAGCCTATTGTAAATTGCAACGTCGGAAGCTTTACTAGAAAGGCTCCGATTATGGTGGCCGGCTGATTGTTCCCCACAGCGAAGCTCACTGGCCAAGGTGAATAAACAACCACGTGCCCCTATTTCATTACCTCGAGCACGGTGACTCGAATCCTGGACGGGTCTTGGAAATGAAGACAGTGATGGGCGCATGACTGTTATATGCGGTGCTACATCTCCCAAATTCCAATGGAAATGCATAAAAAAAAGGTTTCACGCGCATTGCGCAAGTGTGTGTCAGTGCCGATGACTAAGGTGAGTATGTGCTCAGCGTCTAGACCGTGACGTAGGTACTAGGTATGCTCTCGAAGAGCCTCTAGACTCTTGAATCATGCCGAGTACTGCGTTTTGCTATGAATTTCCTTATAGCGCGACACTATGGCCTGCAGTATGTATGAGACAGGACTTGGAGACAGAGTAAATTCATTGTATGATATATGAGCCAGGGCGGCAAGTCATATTGAAACTCCGTTACAGTAGTAGCCGCGATCGCGCTTCAAGTTCCTTTAAGCTGATTTAACGTTTTCCCTGGCAATAGACTGTAGGTAACCGACCTTGGACATTCCATTGCCTTGGTTCCAACCCAGGAACAAGATCGCCTAATATGTCGCTCAATTTTCCATTCCCTATATTATACTCGAGTCTTTCCTCGTTTCTTCCCTTATTCAAATCGCAATGCTTCTCCATTCCTCTTTATAATCTTCCTTTTCTTTTCACCCATAAACCACTTCAACGCGAACCGTCCGGCCATCTCGCTCACACAATCATTCTTACTTTTCATTTTTTGCTCTACGTTGCCCCTCGAATCAGTGACCGCTGCCTAACTTACGCAACGATATATCCTCACGTCCATACCAACTAACCTCAGTGATCTGAATTTTTTGTGTTCATTTCACAGATGAAAGAGCTCAGTGTCATAGTAGACAACCAAGCAACGGAGAAGTATCTCCGTATAGCATCAATCTCCATTGCATTATACGAGTAAGGCCTTTTTTCAGGCGGTACCGTGATCACTGTCATGACTGATTTTCTTCAGTTATATCATCACCCTCCCCGCAGAATGGCGGTTTTACCGAAGCCAATCCTCATTATCTCATCTCCGGTGTGTACACACAGCCATTCGCGTACCCCCACTGACAAACACAAACCATCAGCCTTGCCTGCATATTATTCGTCCTCATACGGTATGTCTGTCCTCATCCCATCATGCAGCTTTTTTGTTGAATTTTATCAAGCTATGGTAGTATCATAGTCATGACAATCAGTAATTACGGTGTCTTCTCCACCGGTTTCACTCAAGAAACGTGTAAAAATTACTATATGATTGCACCTTGTTTTAAAGGTCGGTCTTATCGATCTTCGCCCACCAGAACTTTGTTCACTGTGCTGTAGTTATACAGACTATGATATCACAAGTCATCCTAGGTGTCAGGTATATCTTATGGACAACCGGCTGTACAGAATTTTACGTTATCCAGGACATTCAATATTGCAAGGAGGGATAGGCAGATAGGAATTGCACTGGTCGTGCTATACTTTGTCTCAGTTGCAGTGAGTCGTTACGACACTAGTGTAACATCTCTGACCCGGTTTAGCTGGAGTGGTTCACCAATATGTTTAATCGCATACGTGAGCTCTAGCCTGTGCTTTTATCTCGAGTTCATGTTGACATTGGAACAACAGCTGTCGTCGTTCATGTACGTCGATGTTCCTCATAACAAGACTCACACAAACAGCGTAGTTTTTAGGGAAAGTAAGCGGTCCCTGTACCAATATGTTGTTCAAAATCTCATGCACCATAGCTGCACACCAGGAAATTCTGGTAGAATACTATCGGCATGGTTCTTCTACACCGTTGCGATGTCGTATGACCTCGCAGTGTTAACCATCTCCACCGTATATCTTCTGCGGTACAATCCCCTCAACAGCAGGTGCACCTATCCTCTCCCTCGGTGATTAGAGTCGCTGACCTATTGCTAGATTGGAGCGGCTGGTACGGGTGTAAGTCCCTCGATACTCTCACAGTAATGGAGAGTTGCTCATCGTGCTCAGCCTGATCTATGACGGCATTGGATATTTTGTCGTGCTGACAGGTCGGTACGCTCCACTTGTGCTTGATAAACACCACTGAATAGCATTTCATCAGGATCGAACATACTCAATATCATCCTTTATCATACATCCGATATTCAGACCCAGGTATGGTTTCTATACAATGGTCCATAGAAGCTTCGTACGCTCATGTTTATTCCACCCTATTAGGCGGCAGGGTAAGTTTTGCAGCATCCATCATAGAGTTGCTCAAAGGGCATCACTAGGGCATCAATAGGTTTTGCTGTAATATGGATTATGAGCCAACGGATCCTCATCCATCTACGAGGTGCGCACACTTCACAGTATCACTTCTCTCACGCTCAACTTCACTCGTTCCATCGCTCCTCCGCTCCCACAGAGCTTTCAGAAACAGAAACCCGACGTTTAGAAAACATAGCCGCGATGCGTTCCCCACAAAACGCTCGGGACGCAGCATCCGCCATCCGTTCTCCGCTCACCGCTAAAAGCCACACTGATCCTGAATCTGGACTCAACGATGCGCACACCGATGACATGGAACTCGACATCTGTACATGTGTCAAGCCCACGGTGACATTGGACCACACGGATGAATGTGGGGTTTCTAGTTCATGGGGTGCCCCGATGGTGCAATGAATCTGGGCGCGATGCAGCTGCAGTGCTATGATATCATTTTAGGCAATATATACATGATATGTGTCCGAAGGGCGGACTGTAGAGACATGTTTTAATTTCATCTGCAGGATAATATATCCGCAAAGGTCGGGACATCATTTAAACAACGGCTTGTGGAAGTAATAAAGTGATGCGTTCCATCCGACGAGTTCGCTAGTTCCGGAGGAATATAAACTGAAGGCCTCCTGAGTCGTCGCAGATAGGTACTGAGTTGTCAATACTCGTTACAGAAGTAGATGAAAAATTGCCCGACTCCCACCTTGTTGGCGTAAAGAATGCTAGTTTATTGCACCTTCGCATGTCCTTTCCTCCAATCTATCCCTTGTGTGAAGAATAGTGGGACTCCGCTCGTCAAACACAGTACCATACACGATCCCCACAACGTGTATACGATGACTAGATGCCAATGCTTGCGCTCCAAGGAAATGCATACAAGAGTCCGAGCGTAAAAGTTGCATCGAAGCCAACCGAAGCGCTACTGAAAGATAAAATACGTAACGGAATTGCTTAGCATCGGGCATGAATGGTGCGATCGCAACGTCCTGCAGAGGGTGAGTTCAGCAAAAAGGTGCATGCCTGCAAGACCGAGCTTTGTGTGCCACGTCAGTGGTATTTGCGTCGCACGTCCGAATGAACGAAGAGTTCGCCCGCAACGTACGTCCGCGCTTGACGGATCGTATGCAGAGACGCTCGTCGTCGATAGTCGCCGCTCCTTCGAAAGTAGGGTTCGAATATTAAGAAGTTAGACCGCCACGTGGTGTCGATCCCTCGTAATACATCTTGCTGGGAATGTCGATCCAGTACAGGGTAGGAGTCTCAGCCCTGAGCAAAGGCTCGAATAGGCATTGTAAATGTCGGCAGATGTCTGTTTTTTGCAAGCCTAGCACCCAAAGTTAGCCTAAGGAAAATCACGGAAGCACGGGGGAAAACAGATAGCGACACAGAAAAGAAGGTCCAGTTTTAAACGGACACTTGAACTTCTGAAGCCTGACATCGTACAACAAATCATTATCTTCAGAATCTATCTGGACCATAGTTTGAATGTTGCGAGTGGTTGGTTCGAGTGACGGTGGTGGTTCAAGTGCCCGTTTTAGACTGTAATGATGTCGACTCTGGGAAGCGACAAGATCTGACCGGTATGGTGATGAATTAATAGAAAATCCGAGGCTTTAACTTTGAGTGTGCGTATGGTTACACGGGAATACGAATATCAACACCGATGACCTAGCTGGGGAAGCTATCGCCAGAATTTGGAAAAAGAAACACAACGCTTCGATTTCAAAACTTTCCGCTCACCCTGTGGTTGGTCAGCGACTCAGTGGCCCAAGAAAATAATACCCAGCATCCAGCTGAAACCCCACTATTCGCACACGCGGCCGCAGCAATGAATATTCGTCGACGGAACTCCGAGTCAGGGCTGAAATAGACTATGACATATGTGCGAGTCTGCGCAGCCAAGACGATATTTATGGGTTCTTTGAGGGCTGTAAGAATGTTGAATAAGTAGTAGTATCATAGGCAGGAAGAAGCAACAGGACGCACCGAATCCCCGCTCTCCCTCAGACTTTGGACCAAATATTCGTGAGATCCAACTTTGTTGGGGGGTACGGTCGCACGAATATTTGAAATCCTCGTATACGTGTCAGATTATGGATACGATCTCCTTGTTCGTTGATTCGAGGGTTTTTGACGTTCTGGGCTAATGTGTGGCAGGATTGCATATATATCTGACAGCATGCGTTCCTTGCAGATATTAAGACCGTGCCTTTAAAGTGTACGAGCCGCGAGACTACTAATGCTTGACGGGAAGAATATTAATGAGTGACTTTGGAGTGACTGTAATATGAATCAATGATGCACGCTGAGGTTGTTGCCCAATGCCCACAGCGTCAAAGTCCTTACATCAGCAAAAATCGTCCAGGTGCCTTGACTTGAACTTGTTCATTGAACATGGCCAGGCACATACAAATGATCATTATTATTGCGAGGACCTTGCCACTGGCCAGCTTTCACGAACGTTTACCGAATATTTCCGATCTAGGGACGACTTTTGGATTCTGGATGTTTTGACTCCACTTTCTATTTACCTACGCGGCTCGGAGCACTCTCAGAGCAATTTCAAAGTGTAGATGATACAAAAGCTGCGATGCCTTTTCTTCCTCAGTGTTGCTCCCTTTCTCCGCCGAAATCGAAGCGTCCGGGTCATAACGTGCAGAAGAAGCCTTGCATCATTATCAGCAGCTTGCTTAAACACAGCTCTGAGCTACATACCCTCCTCCCCCCCTCTATCTATCAAGGCTAGAACGGCAGAACTACCTGACAGACTCCTGCTATACCAGAAACAACGCGCCTTTCATCTATTAAATGGATCGGAATTTGGCTTTGGATAGCACAACCTCAGAGAACTGTTTTCGAATAGCATCCATATCCATCGCGTTTTACGAGTAAGTATCGTCTCTTCTGTTGAGTTGGAGTCCTACAATGATCACTGTGTTCTGAACAACATCTATGTTCAGTTATCTTATCACGCTTCCCGCAGAATGGCGGTTTTACCGAAGTCAACCGTCAATTTTCCGTATCAGGTACTTATAGATACACGGATATCCGATATTCACCTATCGTCGTTGACAAATTTCTATCAGCCTTCCCTGCGTCCTGTTTATTCTCATACGGTATGTTCCGTCCACATTCTGGCATGTAATTCTCCTTTGCTTACATTTAATGCAGCTATTTCAGTGTCCTAGTCATGATACTCAGTAATTATGGATACTTCGCCACCGGCTTTACCCAACAAACGTGTCGACATTACTATCTCGCGGCGCCTGCCTTCAAAGGTTTGTCCTATCGATACTCACCCACTAGGACTATATTGACCATGTTGTAGTTATGCAATCTATGATATCACAGGTTATCCTGGGTGTTAGGTATATCCTACTTTTTGGCGGGTGCACAGACTTAAACATCCCATAGGACATTTAATATCGCAGGGAGAGACAGGAGGCTAGGAGTTGCACTGCTGCTGCTATACCTCATCACCGTTTCGGTAGGTTCTTGTTACCGGTATATTATCATCTCTCTTATATGTTCAAGGTGGAATGGTTCACCAATCTATATCACCGGATCCGTAAGCTCTGGCCTATATTTTGATTATCGGTTCGCATTGACCTTCAGAACTAACAGCTGTCGTTGTTGAAGTACGTCAGTGTTCCTCACAATGAGACCTCACAAACGTTGTACCTTTTCTAGGGAAAGTAAGTGGTTCCTTTACCACCAGCGTGGGCTGTCCAGATTCTCATGAATCATAGCTGCACCCCGGTAAATTCTGGCAAGGAAATGTCTGCCTGGCTCTACTACCTCGTCGTGATGTTGTATGACCTCGTGATGTTGACAATTTCTACCATACATCTTCTGCGTTATAATCCTCTCAGCAGCAGGTGCGCCTTTTCTCCCCTTTTGCTTTAGGTTCGCTAAATCGTGGTTGTCGTTAGAGTAAGTCGATTGGTACGAGTGTAAGCCTCTCGTCATCGGTAGAATCGATGCGCGTCGCTCATCATTCTTAGCCTGATATATGACGGTATTGGATATTTTATCGTGCTGTCAGGCAAGTCTGCTCTGCCTGTGACAATCACCCTCCTAAAATTTCTCCAGCGACGAACCTATTGAACCTCATTCTTTATCATACGAACGATTCCGAGGCTCAGGTACGCAGGCTTTTTTCGATCCGCTATGGAAGTTGATCCCAATTATGTTGCCTCGCTCCTATTATCAGTCGGCGGGGTAAGTTTCGCATTGTCTGGCGTCAAGGAAATTCAGCTCAGACTGCTTCATTAGGGCGTCACTGGGTTATGCTGTAACATGGATTATGAGCCAGCGGATCCTCATACATATACGAGGTGCGCACCACTCCAGAGCTTGACTGCTCTTCCGCTAACGCTTGCGAAGAAATGTCAGAGCCAGACCCTCGACGCCTCGAAAACGTGGTTCTCGCACGTCCCACCATACATAGCAGTTCGCGGAAGAACGTGATGTCCGGTCTCCGCTCACAGTTCGAATCTAAAGGCCACTCTAAAAACTCTAAAAGCCCCACTGGTCCAGAGTTCCCGCCCACATCATCTCGCAATGGGCATCCCGAAGACGTGGAACTTGCCATACGTGTATGCGGCGAGCGCTCGGTGAAAGTAGACTATGGCTATGACGATTCGAATTCGTGGGATAAGCCGACGGTCAAATGAGTCTGGAGGCACAAGCGCTTATCAAGTCCGTGTTCGGTGCTACTAGTATTGTCAGAAGTGCTTTGTTTGCGCAGGTTGCATATAAGATACAAAGCGGTTTCAGCGATGGAGTTACGGTCAAGGGGCTAGCTAATGTGTTACTTTTGGGTTATGTCGCCGTATATGTACTATCTGCATTAATATTGTTACCAGGGTACTGTTGGAACGGTGTATCCGCGACCGTGTGCCTGCATGTCGCAAGCAAGGCAATAGTGAGTTGCTGACTAAGCTGCGGGTGCTACTTCGCCCCTTACATAGGGTCCCACTCCACTGTCTTCGTAACTTTCAACTTAGGGCTGCGTGCAGTCTGTAAGAGTATGCAGAGGGTTATCACGAACGACAGCAATCACTACGAGACTCGTAGGAAGTTAGTGGGAAGGGGGGGAAACTCTACACAGCATTGAGTAATGTACGGGCCCCATAAGTATACTACGGCGCCCCGAACCCCCAAGTCTCTCCCCACTGGCAGCTACTCCATATGCCGCTCACCACAAGGTCCACTGTGGGATGCGCATGCCAGGTAATGAGCGCCACAACATCGCGCATGTCCCACTTCGTATGACTCGCGATCGGCCTGGCATAGTACAATGAACGAGTCGAGTGGCGGGGATCCCGGCCGCAGGCCAGACTGATCACGAGTTTAATGTGAGCGTATGGAGTAATACTGCATTCTTCCCGATGGAAGTAGAGGCTCCGCGCATGTGAGAAAGATCTACCACTCGGCGCATGCGGGTGCAGCGCCAAGGTGACTACGGATGGTGCGCCGGGGACAGGTTGCAAGGTGAGCAGGTTCAGAGAGCGACTCGGGTATTTTCAAGTGTAGGCCCGTGGCTTGAGCACGAAACGCCCCGCACTGTTATCTCTGGATTCTTCAACTTCAGACCAAATTCGCAGGACTGTGACAAAACCGTGAGGTCGGCCGAGGAGGTGAAGGATTTTAGCGTGTACTATTAGGCGTTTTCTCACTCGTGAATTTTCATGAGAAAAGATAAAAGTTCCAGTGTCTCTATCCTTTACATATACGATGATGGTCTCGCTGGTCGCGAGTTGATGAATGCACTGGTGTTCGAATGGTAGATGGCCGTGTGTTCCCATGTTTTGACATAGTTCCATGCATTGACCAGTCGTGGGTTTGTTAGGTTCAAATGAGGAGTGCAAGAGAGGCCGCACCTCGTGGGTGTCGGTGAATAATATGCTTGCGGGTTTAAGCAGTAGTGCAAATTTGTTTGCGAACATCCGATGTGGGTGACCAAATCTCCGTTCATTCCTTGACATCGACAACATTTCCCCGTTTCCCTCGAAGCACGTTCACATATATGATGGGAACGGAAACGTAGCGCCTGGCTGTGTATATGCACATTTGTTCCCCTTGACGCTGTGGCCATGGTAGCTTGGCGCGTATGCAATCTCGACATGGTGGGGGGTGACGCAGCCAGGTTGTCGAAAGCAAGAAGTTGTGAGATGTCACGGGCATGGTCAACCGCAATAGTTCACATGTAAGGTGTGATCGCCACACCGACACCTGCTTATATAATAAGCTGTGGGTTGCTTTTAGCACTGCCACTTGAACTTCATCATTGCTTGCAAGAAAGTTTTATTGACTCCGATGAGTCCCATCGTTGAACCTGTCCATGCTTTCCCCCGTTCTAATATTGCCTGCTCCAAGGCCTTTACTAATCAGCAGTTTTGGTACCTAGAAAAGCATGGCGCGACTAATACTAATAGTATGTGGATTTTCTATTCATAAGTTTACCTCCCTTCCCTGCGATCCAAGTGAAGTATCCAGTGCGCCCGGGGCCATTGGTTTGCCTTTTCCAGTCCGTCATTAACCGTTTCGATTCCAAACTATATTGACCTCCTCAATACTTCATCACCTTGCCGCTGTCAACTTCCGCAGAGCTACCGCCATACATAATCACCGCGAACGCTACGAGCTTGATTTCGCATTTTCTCATATTTTAAATGGATCCGCTTGTAAACAGCCAAGCTTCGGATAAGTATTTGCGAATTGCGTCCATTTCCATTGCATTGTACGAGTGAGTCCTTCTTTTATCGAGTGATGGGCCCATAGTAATGGTCACTGCGTTCTACTTTTTCCGAACGATATCTACCTTCAGTTATGTGATAACGCTCCCCGCAGAATGGCGGTTTTACAGAAGTCAATCCTCAATTTTTCACCTCAGGTACGTACACATAACCATCCACGTTCCACAACTGACAAATACGTTCTTGATCAGTATTGCCTGTATCTTATTCATCCTCATACGGTATATTTTGTTCTCATCCCATCATGAATAGATTTTTGCTCACGTTGATGATGCAGCTATGTTAGTATCGTAGTCATGCTACTCAGCAATTATGGATACTTCGCCACCGACATCACCCCAGAAATCTGTCGACGTTACTACATTTTGGCGCCTATCTTCAAAGGTCTGTCCTGCCGGTGTTCACACGCCAGGACTCTATTGATCACGTCGTAGTTTTACAAACGATGGTATCGCAGGTCATCATCGGTTTCAGGTATGTGCTGTCGAATTTTTGTGTCGCTAGCTGTACAGAATTTTACACCGTCCAGGACATGGAATATTGCAAGGAGAAATAGGCGGGTAGGAATTGCTCTAGCGCTGCTATTCCTCACTGCAGTTACGGTGTGTTCTTAACGCGCAAGCCTAACATCTGTCACTCACCCGTTTTAGCTGGAGTGGTTCACCAATATGTTTGACCGGATCCGTAAGTTCTGACCTATATTTTGATCTCGGTTTGCATTGACCGTTGTTTGAGCTAATAGCTGTCACTGATGAGCCTGTACGTCAGCGTTCCTCGTGAAAAGATCTAACGCGAACAGGCGTCTTGTTTTTAGGGAAAGTAAGCGGTGCCTTTACTACCAGTGTGGGTTGTTCAAATCCTTATCAACCGTAGCTGTACCCCAGGAAATGCTGGCAAAACATTGTCCGCCTGGCTTTACTACGTCACTGCGATGATGTACGATCTAGTGATTTTGACCATTTCCACTGTGCATCTTCTGCAATATGATGTTCTCAGCAACAGGTATATATATTCTCTCTTCTATACCTTCTGATTTGTTGAACCATTGTTAGGTTAGAGCGAATAGTACGGGTGTAAGTCCCTCACTCCTCAATGACATGGCGTCGCTCATTTTACTCAGCCTGATGTATGATGGCATTGGATATTTGGTCGTACTGACAGGCAAGTAATTTCTGTTTGTACTAATCACTCTTCTAATGTTCCTTCAGGATCGAACGTATTGAACATAGTACTGTATCGCGAGTCTGATGTCCAAACTCAGGTAATTAATTATATCTAATTTCCGTATGCTGTGGAAACTTACTGTGATGTCCGTCCGCTTCTATGATTAGTCGGCAGGGTAAGCACTTTATCATCCGGTATCGAAATGCAGAGTGCTCAGAGTGCACCACCAGGGCATCAATAGGTTATGCTGTAACGTGGATCATGAGTCAACGAATTCTCATCCATTTACGAGGTGCGCAACACCCCAGTGTTCTCTTCTTCGGCTGACGTTCACAATTTCCATTACTTCCGTTATTACCCCTCCGTTCACATCGCACAAAAAGAAATGCAACAAGCCCCCCCGCATATGGAAACTGTAGTCCTCGCACGTCCTGCAAAAAATGCAAAGAATATAATGTCCGATTTCCTCTCCAAAAGCAATGTCGACTTCGTAACATCGCCGCGTAGTATGCACATCAACAATGACATGGAGCTCGACATACGCGTATGCGTTGAGCGTTCGGTGGTCGTAGACTACACGGATGAATCAGGACGTGTCGCCTAGTAGCGGCTACACCAATCAAGTGACACCAGGTGATGCACCGCTATTTATATATATGTCATATCTGCTGTGCCATGTAGTTATGGGTGTTCGTGCACTTGTACTTAGGTCTTGGCATGCAACCTTTGACAGTGGAGTGATTGCGTGATGGGTACTGCTTATATATAGGCCATGGAGCTGGGAGCCTGAGCAGTGGAGGGACTTAGGGGAGCGCTGCAGTAGGAAACGGAAGAATATAAACCATAAATGTCGGTTTCTATCTTCACTGTGCATGAATGAATGATCATATCATAGGAAAACAAGTTGAGATGAGGGGAAACCATCGATTGATTGAAGTGCGGCGTACCCCCACTGAACTTCAAACAATCTCGGCGGCCTATCACGGTATCTATGTTTGACATGCACGTACTAGAGTGTCAAGCCCCAGCCTCGGGAAGCAAACTGTTGACTTGATGAAGTCTAAGGTAAGTAGTCTTGGTATGCTACTCAGAGTCATTCTGTTGATACACCCCTTCCGGTTACATAGCAAGAAGTCTAGAGAAATGCATGAGGCCTCATATAGAAAGCGTAGTCCTCCCGCACAAAATGTGAGTGACGTTATATCAGGTTCCGTTCACTGCGGCTCGGCCCTAAAAGCGACTCGGATGCTGACTTTGTAAAACTGCCGTGTGATGCGCATTCCAATGACATGGAGTTCGACATGGGCGTATGCGTTGCAACGTTGAGCCTTCGGTAGTCATAGACTACTTTACATGGATAAATCCCAGAATTCTTGGGATCAAGATGAATCTGGAGGCGTCACCCTAGTAACTTATCTGTCAAGTGATACCTGGTGATACACCGCTGTTCAAATGTATACCGTGCCATGTAACTTTTAATGGTAGCTGTTTTCAGTTCCGTGTACTAGTGGGTCCATCCTTGGCAACTTTTGGCAGTCGATGACGAGCACTGATTATATATAGGCTATTAGGGCAGGAACTAAGCACTAAGCAACCGCAATTTGTGTGGTGGAAGGTGGCGCTACAATACATATGGAATGAAAGAACTTTATAGACGATTCTACCACTACCATGCATGAATTAATTAGTAGAGATATGGGGAAACAGGCTAGAATAGGGGAAAAACTGGGTTCAAGGGTCGAATGAAGCGCGATACACTGCCCGCTTGTAATATGTAAGTTCGAGTGATGTAGGCGGTCTGCATCTATGACCTGCAGCTGTGCTGTTTGACATCTATGATGTATTAGACTCCAGCCTCGGCAAGCAAACAATTGACTTGACTTGATAGGGTGGTGTAGTCGTGGCATGAGGTACAAGGGGCTACGAAGACCTAACATCAGCAAGATTTTGACAACGGGGATCAAAGCCACAGTGAAGTGCTGTCCAACATTGGTCCGACATGTAAGGTAGATCTAAAGTACGAGACCCCAAACCCTGCAAGTAAAATATTGATCTGATGCAGGAAGGTAGTCATGGTATTAGGTATAAGGCTATAGAGACAAAAACCCAGTGATACAGTTTGAGGGCGAGGATGAGCTACAGTTGAAAATATATACTAGTATACATCACGAACGGTAATGCTCGCTATGAGATATCGTAGGAAGGACAATAGAGAAACAAAAAAAAACAACTAAACTATCGTTTCAGCAGACGTGATCAACGATGTACTATGTGGCTGGGACCTCAGTCTCTTGGCTATCCAACTCAGCCCCCACGCACCGGCCCGCCCTAAGATCCACTGCGCGATATGCATGCCAGGTACGAGCCCTATCACATCACGCATGTCCCACACGTCACGATGATACGTTATCCGTCCCTGTTCATTGAAGCTTAGGCACGTGATGACGTGAAGCTGGAGGTGCAGTGGCGATGGAACTGCGAAAGGCGTACCGGGAACTGGGAGTGAGGGAGTGACTAGCGAGAGCTCGTGTACAGTTTCACTTGCAGGCGTAGACTCGGTCGTGCGCAGGGAGAGCGACTTGGGCATCTTGAAGCCCATATGCAAGTCTGGGAAGAATAGGATGTTGAGCGTGTGCTCGACGATGCTTCTTTTGTGGCCGTCTGTGAGGATGGTGAGAAGGCTGTTATGGAGGTAGAGACTAGGAGACGGACCGAAGCTCTCGCTCTCGTTAAATTCTTCAATTTCTGACCAGATACGCAGAACACGAAACCAAGGGTCCGAGCTGACGGATTCTTTGATGAAGACTCGGGGAAGCAGGGCGCTGAATATTTTGGATGGCTTTGGAATGTCGACTATGGAAAACTGGCGCACGAGGGCGTGAATATCTGCAATGAGGGTGCGGGACGTGGCAGTGATCAGGGGGTTTTCATAACTTTTGGTAGCGTCAGTATTGCAGTAAATAAGAAAGTGACGGTATCCTTACACTGGAGACAAAGGTGAGCGAAAGTAAGGAAGATATCGAATATCCACTGACCTGCGCGAGTTTCATAGAAGAGCTCGGCCGTATCCAGAAAGCTCGTGGATGGAGAATTATCGTATACAAAGTCGCAGACTTGATAAGTGAGGGGGTTGCATGTCACCATAGACAGCTCTGAATGTTTCAGGTCGGCTGGTTGCAGCTCAGACATGATTCCCGATGTGCCGGGTGTGCCTGAGGTAGGGAAAGGGATGGTGGACGTCATGTCAAACGATGACTAGAAGGATATGGATGCTGATGCACTGCTCGTCGTCGTGGTCCACCACGACGAGCGGGAGGTAGCCTAAGGTGGCGTATCCAACTGGAAGGATCATTACCGTTTTTAGCCACTTCATTGGCCCAGGCCAAGTGAATTCGAAATTGGCCACGTTCATCGCAAGACCACGATTCTTTGCTGATTGCATTTTCCTGAACATTAACTTGTAACTTATGAGATGGCGCCGGCATGACATTGATCTAAATCACTTCCTGGAAGGATACAGGGTCTTGTCGGGTCGCCATCATGTTCGATGAGTCTAACGCGACGATCTAGTACCTCAACGGGCGGCGATCAGAGATAAAAATGTCTACGCTATGATGATTTTCATTGATGCACGACCGGCAATCCACCAAATGCTACTATGTATACATTCCTAAACAATGTGTTATGATATTGAACCCATAAGCCTCGAAAACGGGGTGAAATGACAACTCCAGTTCACTTGTCGGCAGAAGGCAAATCATCCTCTGGATCAAACGCGAAGAACTCATGATCTTCAAGTTGGCAAACTTCAGTTTCTGCGGGCATCTGACGGTTCGTCGTGTTAAATATATACATAGTAACCGAGAACCGGGAGAAGACTCACATCCAGGAAACTCGGATGTGGATCTTTGGTGTCCTTCTTCTTTGTGATACGCTAAAGGGGAGTTGTGAGTTGCCACAACAAGGACAGTAGAAATAAATAACCCACCTGAAGCAATGAGCGCACGATAGAGCGACGGGGGGTTTTAGATGAAGAAGCGTTGGACTAAAACATGCGTAAGGGGGAATTCATATAAGGCCAGGAGAGGAAGAACATACCTGCATATTTTCTATGATTATGGAAGTTGGAGAAGGGTTTGACACTTCGATACGTCGAAGTGGAAAGACAGATGATGAGTGAGGTGGTGAATAAACACTGGGGAAAACATGGCGGCTTATATACGAGACGGTCAGGTCCAAGCATATTGTGGAAGTAAAGCGTGAAGGTCTAAGTGCGTGGGGAAGTGTGGAAGAATGGTAGCTAAACAAGAGTGACCTCGACAAGTCCAATCATAAGTCCGAATGAAGAGGACAGTAGGACAATGAAATAAAAATCTGGGTGCGTACTACCGCTCACGATAAGTGGACATCTTCGGTGAAATCCGGATTCTTGAGACATCGCCCAGAAGGCCTAGAGGCTAGAATGAATGCTCACGTATATCTCCGGTCGATTGTAGTATCTCGAAGGTGGGCCAACGCACACATCCGTTGCATGAACAGTGGGTGTTTCGTTTATAGGTAGGTTGGCTCATCCAGAATGACATATGGGATAGTTTGATGAGGAATGATTGCCGACTGCCCTAGATAATCCACTCGAGAGAAGTCTGGAAGTGAGTCCAGACTCAACAGGAACCCCACATCTGGTATAGTAGGCGTTAGTACTAGTACGACTCGCTGACAGCGCGGGCAACGATCGCAGTGGGGGTGGCTTATGCCAGTCTGGCTTCTGCTTGGACCATCATATTGCGAGCACTGTTCTGCCCCTGCAAGTGCCGTCCTTGTTGATGTTTCTGATGCGTACTGGTGTAAAATATGTGAGCGGGAGGCACCCGAGTCTGACTCTGAAAGCGTACGGCCGCTGAGCGCTGAGGGTTGACTTACATAATTTCGAACAATCACTTCAAGCAACTGCTAGTAGTGCTACTAAACCTACGACTTAATGTAATATCCATGGATCCCGAGGTATTCATGACTTCGTACCCTGGACCGTATTCAAATCATTTGGTCCATGATCGTCCATCCTTTACTTCAAGTTCAGCTTGCTCAGACCCGATTGCATCCAAGTGCAATCATTGGGATTGCGGAAGCTCAAGAGTCAAGACCAGCCAGTAGCTTATACTACAGAGGGCTAGGCAGAGGCACAGAAGGAACAACATGAGCGAAATTTGAGGCTGAGAGAGATTTCCAGACTGTGGTGTTGGAGACTGGCAGTGGCGTGAGTTCGTCGCGTTGTTACGATTTAAGTACGTACTACTGGTAAGACAGCTTGTGATCATTGCTTTGATTGCTTACTTTTGCATTGCACTTGAGCCATCGAGGTACTGAGGTATATGAGCTTACAAGTTAGCTTCACTCCTAGCTTACCCACACGCTCAAGGCTCGATCTCCGTATCCTGATGGGGTTGTCTCCGACCGGTGTACTTTTATTTTATCAGGTTTGGAGCAGAAGTTGGTCTTGTTGAGTTATCTCACTCCAATGGTGCCTTGTAGCATTGACAACCATGAGTCACAGTTATTGTAGGTGTTTATCTTGTCGGGCGGAGCGGAACCTGACCCCTTTTCTTAGTTACCTCCCTTGCTGTGCCCCGTGGGGTCGTATCATATGATGATAGTGTTGACAATCCTGGGATTGACAGAGACACATGCAGGATTTGACTTTCCGCTTATCGTCTTTACTCCGACACACGGCGCTAATGGTTAGCAATATAAAATGGCCCCTCTTTGGCTGGCTTTTCCTCCAGCAATCCGCTCTACTATCATCTGCCTCACATACTAGGTGAGTTATCTGACTCAGTTCTGAGCCCCCCGACTGACACCATCTTGCAGCTTAACCGCACTTACCACCATCATCATGATCAACAACAACACCGAGCAATGCAACTGCAACTCCAAGTGAGTTTTGCCCTGTGACACGTACTTCAATAACCAGATTCTGACTGTCTGTCAATAGCTGCAACTGCCAGGTTGGTAGCTGCACCTGCAAGAAGTAAATATCATGCGCAAGCGCACCTGCCTTGCCGTGTGTATAAACATAAATATATCAGCCGTTTGACGTGACTTGTACTGTTGTATTGAAATGCCAGAGTTGTTCTAATAAAGCGACGTCTCTTGATAAAGCCGATAGTAAAGACTGCAACATCGTCTAGAATTCTGAATCGCCTTTGAACGTTGAAGTTCAAATTTCTACGTCAAACTTTAGGTGTGAACACACGCTGTGATAGTATGGCTAGGTACTATTAATATGGCGTCATAAATGTTGATCGATGGCCTAATACTGCCCTCGTCCTGACGCCTAGACTCGTGACCAGTCTGACTATACGTCAGCTTGAGATGATGAGGCAGTAGTATGCGCGGTCGGTCGCGAGTCTAACCACCAGTAGCTGGCGCAAGGTTTAATCGGCTGCCTTCTTCTTTGAGACTACATGCACTCCGCCCTCAATTGATGAAAACTCAAGCCTGACCTTCATTTCTTCTCGCGACGACTCTATTTGCAGACTATGATCATGAATGACGCATTACAATTGGACAGCATCGACCGATGGTAACATGGGAGCTTCCGACAGCATATCTTGGATCATGTCTTCTGCTTGGATGCGGTACTTATTAATTGAGATTTCGAGCTTGAATAGCGATTGGACTGTTTTACTGAAGAGCCGTGTACATAATTATCGTTGTCTGAACCCTTGTAACAACATCAGTTGATCAGAAACCATACAAACTGAACGATCCCACCGAAGTAACAGTCGTGCGCAGTTAAACGAATCTCTCGACGATCTCTGCTATATCCCGGTTGCAATCAAGAACCATATCACTCACCGCTGTGTCAACCACAACGAATGTAAAATCAGTAGATATCTTTTAGTGCCATCTGAGATGCTCAAACCGGCTTGTGGTGTATGGGACTTCGTCGGCAAAAACACTAAACCAAAAATTGGGAAGCAATAAAAGAAGCGCAGAGATTCACACCTATAAAAATTCGGGGGTCCAGGACCACATTGAGGTCGAGAAGGACAGCGATGTAGGGGAGATCTGATAGGCACTGGATCGTCTCATGCTTGCGCGTGATATGACTTAGTTCTGCATGGTGATGCCTCCACATTTTGTCGGAAATGAAAAATTGTGACACGCGTTTCATATCATCAGGGCCAAGGTCAGAATCCATTTTGTCGACTGGCAGCTGTAAATGGCGGCATTGCACCGCGCTTATGAGATGTCAGTGTCGCGACTCGCAAAGTCCATTCTTGAGCTTGAGCACTGCATCTAGCACTTTACAGCGATATCTTGAAAACGATATCGCTTGAACGTTTGGAGGCTTACCTTGACCGCTCGGTTTGTCAAATTCTGACTCATGCATCGACTCGGAGAATGACAGATCTTAATTAATAATTACTGACACTGTGGTTGATGTGCAACAGCCGGTATACCGTGACTTGTTTGAACAGGCCTTCAATTGTGGGCATATTTATAATCGATGATGAATAATTTAAAATCCGACAGCTTCTGCCATCGCTACTCAGAATCAGTCAGCCCAGCGCTTGCTGCGTGCCACCCAGGATTTCCTGATGGTCCACAGCCAGCCTGACAAATCTATCTATCTTAAACTCGTTCAGCCTGTCGAGGTTGGCTATAAAATACGCGATGTGGATTCCCGTCTCAAGATCTCCAATCAATACCATTCAAAGCATTTCATACCTAGTTCACCATGTCTGATTCTTCGACCTCCGCACTCTTCTCCCCCATCCGCGTAGGCAACATCAACTTGCAGCACCGCGTCGTCCTTGCCCCACTCACTCGTATACGTGCACACGCGGATCACGTCCCAACTCCAGAAGCTCCACCGTACTACTCTCAGAGAGGGTCTACCCCTGGAACTCTTCTTATCACAGAGGGCACGTTCATATCTCAGAACGCTGGTGGTTATGATAATGTTCCTGGGATATATACCGATGCCCATCTGGAGGGATGGAAAAAGGTATGTTGTATCTTGCTCAACAATGATGAGAGCTGACTCACGCCCCGGACTGCAGGTGACAGAAGCAGTCCATGAGAAGGGCTCTTTCATTTTTTTACAACTCTGGGCGCTCGGCCGCACCGCAGACCCAGCCGTTCTTGCCAAGGAAGACAATAGTCCCCACGTCAGTGCCTCACCCATCTTCATGCCTGGCAAAACAGACGTGCCACGCGCACTTACCAAGGATGAAATCAAGGAGTATGTTGCCACGTATGCCACCGCCGCAAAAAATGCCATTCGAGCTGGTTTCGATGGCGTTGAAATTCACGGTGCAAATGGCTACTTGATCGACCAGTTCATGCAAGACGTCAGTAACCAACGCACAGATGAATACGGGGGAAGCATCGAGAATCGCGCAAGGTTTGCACTCGAAATAACGGATGCCGTTGTGGAGGCCGTTGGTGCTGAGAGAACGGGGTTCCGAATGAGCCCCTGGGGCATACTCAGCGGTACGTGTCACATCATTCAATACTGGCGATCTTTATTTAGCTGATTTGTGGTGTAGGTATGGGCATGGCAGACCCAAAACCCCAATTCTCCTACATGGTTGAGCAGCTGCGCAAACACAAACTCGCATACATCCACGTGGTAGAGCCGATGCCTGCCGAAGTCACTGCTGAGAAAAACAGCGATTTCCTCCGTGATATCTGGCAAGGGGTTGAGGGCAGTAACTTCATCAGCACAAACGGATATACCCGGAATACCGCAATTGAGACGGTAGACAAGAAAGGCGGCCTCATTGGATTCGGGAGGTTGTTTATGCCAAACGTGAGTTATTTGTTTCCTAGACTAGGCAGTGACTAACACATCCCCTTTACTAGCCCGATCTTCCATTCCGTCTGCGAAAGGGCATTGCGCTTGAGCGGGGTGACCAAGCAACATGGTACATGCGCGGCAATCTCACACCAGCGGGTTATTCGGATTGGCCCTTTGCGCCGGAGAATGATCAGCAATAGAGCAGCAAATTCTGAGATGGTCTTGTAAGTAATATACCACCGAATAGAAGTTACCTTACTGTATACACCCGATATTGTGCTTAATCTTTGATTCTTTATCTCAGTCTATCTTACGGTGCGACTTGAGTGGTGACAGTTCATCGTGTTTTTGACCAAGAGGCACCAAGCCGGAAGTACGTCGGATATCAGGTTGTCGGACTAGATTGTAGGACCGAGTATGTATATATACATGAGTTGGGTTTCCCGACAGTCATGCAACCGAGGGCACCAGAAGTCTTTCATTGCCAGGAATGTACAGACTCCCTCGTAGATGTCCTTTATGATTTTTGAAGAAGTGTAAGTATTACTCGCTAAACCATCGAAGCTGGAAAAATGTTCGAAGACGTTTAGAAGCACCAATTATTGAAAAGTGAACGAAAATTGCAGAGGGTACAGGCAGGTAGCCAACGTCTGGCAGTTGTTTAGGAGTACAAGTGGACAAATCCAGTTCGCCGTTTTCATGACCTGGAAGTCGCTTCATTGATTTCTCCCCTCGACTTCGACTTCGTTGGAACCAAGTACCTTACCCCTACTAAGATCTGGGCTTGTCGTGAACCGAATCCGTGAATGAAAAACATATGCTGATAGCAGGAGTCGGTAACAGCGCATAATATATTCTGCAAGTAGCATATACCCATTCTCTGCCAACTCTTGATAACCTCCTGCATCACGACCGGCCCATCTAAAGAGATCACGAAAAGTTGCAGAACCGACGACGTTGCTGTAATTCACGGAACACGCTGATGATTTTCTGGCCATAGGAAGGCGCGATACGGCAACGCTGGCAGAGAATGGTTTCAAGCTCCGCTTGAGGCACATCCTGGAAGTGAACCTCGAGGAAACGATGTCGGAAGGCACGGGACAAAACCTTGCTCCCTGCATATAGGCCAGGAGGATTCTAGTACTACGTTGCGAAAAGTGTGGATGTAGGCGAATGACCTCTTGTGTCTCCGGAATGATGAGCTCCCGGTTGTCGTCTAGCAACCAATTAAGAGCTTCCAACACGTCTGTAGGTGCCAAGTTCAGCTCGTCCAGTACAATCCAATGTCCATGTCGGAGAGCATGGACAAGCAACGAGCTTGCCAGTGGCAGGATCAGAAACGTATGAGCCGAAGTATTCTTGCACGTCAGTGTGTAACAGACCTCAGGTCTGCCTCCCAGAGAGGTTGCAAAACATCCTGTCGCGTGCATCGTGAATACGCTTTATCTCCAATGTAGATACGAGCCAGCTGTCGGTCTCAATGACAGTCCCATCGATAGTCTGCGCATAGTTAATTGGACAGTCAACGCCACAAGACTCGCCGAGGACATGAGTGATAAGCCTCTCGCACTCAATTTCTGCCATACTAATATGCGATGCATAGCACCGAGTAATCGTACACCTGTATCAGGGTGAGGCGGGAAGAATAGTTTGGATAATAGCGACCCGTCCCATAGCAGATGCTTGGGAAGATTAGCACGGAGAAGGCGATAATATGCAAGCAACATGCGATGCAGACGAATGGTTTCAATTTCAACAACAGAAGGAGCCGCAGCTATGAAAGCAAGCGGTCCCTTGGATAGACATGGTGTTTGCAAGAAAGCGTATAAGCATCTACAACCAGGCGTGAGACGAATAACACAAGTGCGAGAAGAAAGCGCACAGATGTAGCTCCTCGTGAAGCTCAATGAGGAGACGAAACGCGATGAACCACAATGTTATAGGCACTTGTTTTCATTTGATGGTCACGGACGATTTTCGAATACCGGTTGAGCGCGGATGGCAGTCATCAACAGTTCCTATTGCTCAGCAAAACAATCTCCTACCCACAATCGAATTGCTAGTCATACCTGTATCAGTAAGTCGGTAAGCCTCACCCCAGTACATCAACGGCCTCTACATGTAACCGATCACTGACCCTCTTCTCCATCTTGTTCATCTTCATTTCCTTCCGAGACTTGTTAAGTCCGAAAAAATCTAAGCTAATACCACCGGAGTTTGATATTCCTTCCCCATTTTCACCAGCTTTGAAGTGTTCCTCCGCTGTCCTGCAAAGCCCCTCCAGAGTCGTGAATGGACCGTGATAACCCAGACCACCTTTTTCAGGCGGCAATCGAGCTCTGGAATCGTCAAAAATGAGGTGCACAGATACGAGCGCGAACAAAGATGGTTGCAGATTGATGGTGTCTCCAACTATGTTGGGTATAAAATGTGCAAGCGCACGTCGCATAGGCAACGAAGACATTTTCAAGAACGCGCGTGAGAGGTAAAGAACCTCTATAATCTGCGATATGAAAAGCATAAGGGTGGGTGACATCTCTGTGAACGTAGTTTCAGGAGCCAGTGTCGTCAATCCTACGTATATATCGCTATATGTGACTGGTGGACCAGTATTCGTGATGGTAAATGCCTGCCCACCGAGGTCAGGGTTGGATCCACCTCTTGCAGTTTCGAGGAGACGTGCTTCATAGCAGAGGTGGGCCAGAGCGCAGTTTTCGACATACACGAAGGATTGCATGATGTTAGCAACCCAGGTGTAGTTGTACTTGCGTATTAGGTAGGCACCGCATATAAGATCTCCGCCGGGGCCAAACACGCCATTGCCAGGACGAATACATCCCGTCCGAAGTATCTTCTTGCCAGATCGAGATCCATCAGCAGCTCTCACTGCTCTCTGTCCGAGGATCTTAGACGCAGCGTAGTTGGAGAAGAAATGGTCATGGTATTTGGGAATGAGGTTATCGTCGTCATTGATTACTTGGACAAAGTGCTTGGGATGCTTCTCCCAAGGCCATAGCCAAAAGCGAGATCTGCGGACAGAGATAGATCCAGATGAGGTATACACCAAGACCGTGACACCTATGGATCGTGCTGCGTTGATCACATTTTGAGTCCCTTCATGGTTGACTTTGGAAGAACGCGGAAGTAGTGCAAGATGACGCTCATAAAAGCGCATATTGGCAGCGGTGTGAAAGACAGTGACCTCTGGCTCTGTATCTGAAGGGTCGGAATCTGGCCACGGAGCCTGGAACGCATCATCCACAGCTTTCGCATTAGAAATGTCTACTTTGAAGAAAGCAACCTGCGAGGCCAAGCCGGTGCGCAGATCTGAACGAGTCGGGGCACGGATGTCGAGGATTCTGATTTTCTTTGGGTCTTCCCCACGTTGCAGAAGTTGGATAATGATCCAGCCGCCCAAAAAGCCAGCCTATACCAAAAAAGTCAGCATCAAGATCAGAGCGCTAGATGCAATGGGGTTGCTTACACCAACTACGATATACCGACGTCCAGTCTTTGCTGGAAGTATATCCTTTACAATTTTCGGGGAGCTGCTAAGCTTTTCAGCAGTTTCACGGACGACATGTGGTGTGAGCCGGTTGGGTGAGAACGCTAGGGCTTCCGACGGAAGTTGGGATAATCCTTGGTCATTGAAGCGAACATAGAGATATGTAAGCAGCACAATCCCTGCCAATATACTGAGCAGAGATAACATCGCTGGTGAAGGGATGAGTGTGGGGCTTGCTCGGAAATCGTGCCGTCGGATGCATGGAAAACTATAGTAACGTATAATTTCAAGTTATGAGGGACCCGCCGTAACTTAAGACCCTGAACCAGCCCGGACTCCCAAATCTCACACGCCTTAGGGGCATGGTGGTAATTTTGCACAATGAAGTGAACATCCTACATCGTTCAATTGACGAGTGGATACAACTTTTAAGTTAGAAAAACGTTCCTGATGCAGTTACTGCCCGTGTTGCTATAGATCCTTTACACTCCGGTTTGTAATTAGAGGGAATAAACTGGATTTGAAGTTGCACGAAGTCTGCGGTTTCTATTAATGCTACTCTTGTACTCCCAGATCCCTCCTTATCTCCCCAGCAGTGGTGGGAAGGAGCCTGGACACAACTTGGCATTACGGTTTCACTGCAATCTTCAAGGCGGTTCTGCTGTTCATTTTATCAAGTGCCTGCTGATATTCGCTGATCTTGAACACGTCAGTGACCTAGAAAACATTAATGTGGTTGGCCAAGTTAGAGTACGGTTCGCGCATACCATGCCCTTTACTTTCACTTTACCACTGTCAAGGTACGCTATGGCTCGAGGGAAACAATGAGTCTGAGCAAATGAGCCAATGATCTACTCGAGTTATAAGCAAGAAGTGAACAGTAAGTATTACTCCACACACCTTGATTTCATCCCCAAATATTTTGGAAGGGGGCCAGTGGACACGAGCGCTATCAGAGTAAACGCCGTAGATCATGAGAGTACCACCCCGCCGGACGTAGTTAATGGAGTCATTCGCGACCGCCTCATTGCCAGTAGCCTCAACCTGAAACGATTAATTCAAGTTCGACTTAGGTCATTAGTCCTGCAAATCACTTACGACTACATCAAATCCATACGGATGGTCCCTCCTTAGTTGTTCCCACTGAGGTGCAGGATTTTCTCTATCAAGCTCAACATAGGAGTCACCGGCCCCTAGATCCTGTGCAATCTGAGTCTTAATGCCCTTGTTCGCAGCAATAACAACATTGGCAGCGCCGTTCAGTTTGAGTAGTTGTGCGAGAATCAGCCCGGTAGGGCCAGCACCAATCACCAACGCATCGATGCCTACAGGTGCGTTGAGCTTATCCATCCCGTGAATGGCGCAAGCAGCAGGCTCGACAAGTGTTGCTTCTTCATCGGTGAGGTTCACGATCTTGTAAGTCTTCTTAGCCTCGCTGCACAAATGAGCAAATGTATAACATGTGTGGGTTTAGTAGTGGTGACACTCACAATACGACGTATTCAGCGAATCCTCCTGCCATCGTAACTCCTTTGCCATTGAAGTTCTCACATAGCAGAGACTGCCCCCGTCTACAATAGAAACATGACTCGCACTGTAAAGTTATCAAGTTATGCTCTCAATGTACTGGAGAATTGGATTTACTGTAACCCCTGGGTCGGCAACACACCGGTCACCTTCAGCGAACCCTGTGACATTACTGCCGACTTTGGCAACTGTCCCAATTACTTCGTGGCCAGGGATTAGCTGTGATCGGCAGATCAGTCTCAAAATACGCTTGGATTTGCTGTTGCGAATACTCACAGGAAACTTCGCGATGAATTCTCCCTCGTGCACATGTCCGTCGGTTCCGCATATACCTGTGGTTGGTTAAATACACACACAGAGTGTTTACGGGTGCCGTGCGTGGAGCTTACCACAGCATGAGACTGAAAAAATCAATATCAGAACCACTGCTAGAAAATTACCAGAAGTGCGCACCTTTGATCAAGAGCTCATCATCATTTATTGTAGGAATTGGTACAGTTTGCATGCCGAATTGCCGCGGCTGATGTAGATGAAATGAGAACGAATGTATCATGATAACATGAAACTCACAGCCTCGTAGCGGACAGCGTTCATAGTATCCATTTTTTCCCTGAGAAGAGGTTTCGCCGATATCAACGATGGAAAGCTTTTGGTGGGGAGGTTACTGTGGAAGAACAACCTGGGAGATATGGTTCGTGCAGGATTCGTCTCAAATCATTTGTACTGTATAATATCGGTCAGGCAGGAAGGTCACTTGAGTGATTTTGTCCGTCCCGGGTTGTGATACAGCAGAATCGGCCCGCCCGGATGTGCATGCATGCGGTGTATAAACAGCTTGCTCGGCGAGATAAGCTTGAGAAATTAGTAGTACAACACCAGTCGAACACAAGTCGATGCAGCAATGTACTTATGGCGAGAAAATGTATCGAACAAATAGACACGATCAGTCACGTTGCGATAGTTTCACAACCGCTAGACCACTGGCAGCCTGGTTCAACTTCAGGCCTAGGCTGTCACATACCAAAAGCATTGTCAACTGCCACAAGGAAATGATAAGCGAAGCAGGTGGAGGTGGACATTCAAAGGACGGTAAAGCCATGGGCCCAATCGTTCCAGAAAATGTTCTGCAGTAAGTCTATAAATTAACTGGAGAAATTTAACGCCGGTAAACGCCCCACCGGTACGGTCAAGTATCATAGTAGGAACTCATTGTATGTAGCATATCTTGTTCAACTACGATAGGGACAATGATTGAAAGCATTAATCCGTGGGTGATGAACATTATATTGGTCCGCGAAGTGTAAGTAAAAAATGTACTGAAAATGCCCAATAAATTGAGGTGATGAAATGTAAGAGACAAGCTTATCTAGTCGCAACCACGAAGTGAACTCATACGGGAAGCACGGTTTTGAAGACGTAGTCCCAGATCTTGCTGGTAACACCGAAACCTAGCTCGAAGTTCTTGTAGTGGTGCGCAAGGTGGTATTTCTTCATATGCCGCAAGTATGCAGGTAACTTGGTGTGGTGAAGTCTAAAAGTGGATCAGTATAAGGCGTCAAATCAGGACCGACCAGACTCACGCGTAATGCATACAGTCGTAAAGGACGTCTGTAAAATATAATCAGAACAAGTTTCAAACTCGTGCACGCCTACTTACAAAACGCGAATGAACCGGAAATGATACCGTTAGCGACTGGAGTGGGGAACAGGATATACGCGAGGCGAGTGAATGGGGCCTGGAGGATCCCAAACATTATAGGCGGCATGACGAGCCTGAGTCTAAGAGCAAATTAGTAAATATATTATACTCCCCTGCGGTTTACGCACCTATCCATAGGCATGTAATGATGAATACCGTGAAGCAAAAAGTGAAGTGTCAAAAACGCAGAGTGGTCTGGCAAAAACTCGTCGATATGGAACAGGAAACGATGCATCCCATATTCCAAAATTGTCCATATGAAATTCCCCAAGAAGAAGCATGGAAGGGTTTTAGCAAATGCGTCTAATGTCACGGTTGATGTGAGCGACAATGGGAGCAAGGGATTGGACAGGAAGGTGGGTATGGGTCCATTGAACTGGAGCATGGATCGAAGGAACAAATTTGCGGTAATTGGTAGCCAAATCAGTGGTACCGCATACCACACGGTCCGTGTGCACACCTGTAGAATCAGATAAGATGGGAACACAGATTTCGAGGCATGCCGCGCACCTCAAATATATCATACGCAAAGAGACGAGCAGACTCTTGCAAATGCCGTGGTTGATGAACTTGCTGGAGATAATAGGATTTGCTATACTCAGGCAGTCAAAAAATGCGTCTTCTGTGAGGAGGTTCCAACATACCTAAAGTTAGCCTGCCACATTTGATGCAGTAAGGGTGTGCGCAAGTCTAAAAACTGTGTCTTCTCAAAATCTTCCGCAGAGTTGGTGTCCTCGGGGTGGAAGTCATCTGGGGCTTCCCAGTCTGCAGAAAAAATCCTCCATGAGTGTGTTTTCCGTTAAAGCGCAGCTAAGTACGTACCATCTCTGACAACTGTTGCGTCCGTCCCCAAACGTCCAATCACGTATTCCTCCAACATCTCATACGCAGAGTCAGAGTGATCATGAGAATCCCCATCCTTCATAATACTTTCTACGTCCGTCCCAGCATGCGCAAGAATGAGGTCGTCTCCTCCTGGATGGTCGGGCACGAATCCAGTGACATCGTAAACCTTGCCACGGCAGGTTATCCAACAGCTTTTGGCGGACTTGTGGTTTGCAACATCCTCTTCAGTGTAAATCCGAACGCGTTTTGTAACCGCCATGTTTGTTGTTGGAGTTGGGTGAATGACAAACTTTTGTTCGTGCCCCCACTTTTGACCTTTTCATTTCCTGCGAAAGTTCTCACGATCTGGACGAGTAAATTGCCCCTATTTGTGACGGTCCTCTATTTGGTGATTTTATCTACAGGACTCAATTTTATGTAAAGTAATTTCTCGGTTACTGACTTCAATGTGTATGTTTTATATATTATAAGAGCATATCAATATTCCAAATGAAACAAAACAAATCTGTTGAGAAATGGTGGAAATCGCGTGACGGCAGTAAAAGTCACAGATTGGTCATAGTTGCCGATGTCGGATATTAAATTTAACATCATTGCTGCGGTCTGGTGGCCCCTCTACCGACCTCAACTATGTATGAGTCCAAGATTCAGACTGCACTCGTCTATGTCGCAAATGGTACCTGCAAGAGTACACAAGGTATGATTATGTATTTTTCGAATTCCTGTACTCTCGCGCATTGAAGGAGACATCCAAATGAAGCTATCCGACGGCTTCATGCAAGCGCAAAAACGTCTTTGTCGGCACTCTTTCGCTACCCAGAGATGGGGCAATGATTGAACTGATTGCACAAATCAAACAGGAAATCCTGACTGCCAGAACACCGTGAGCAGGGAAACTGATATCTTACCACCTTTTACCGCCAGTGAAATTACATTCTAAAGGTAATCTAGGGTGCTCTGGAACGCTCTAGCCAGGTCCAGATCTGCTCTTGATTGAAATCTTGCAAGAGATAAAATGTTGAAACCCCCAATATTCAATGTTTAATCAATTGCTGTTGAAGTTCACGCGTTCATGAATCGCGAATCTAACTCAGTCTGCCTCTGCCGAGTGGACTTTGAATTCGGCCAGTGCGACTGTCCGCCATCATTCGTGACATCAGCGAGACTCCCGAAGTATGTAGTGGACCGAGCGTAACCGATAGTC
Organism: Suillus discolor; assembly: GCF_016758755.1. NCBI lineage: Eukaryota > Fungi > Basidiomycota > Agaricomycetes > Boletales > Suillaceae > Suillus > Suillus discolor. The sequence continues at coordinate 93,070 of NW_024541341.1, forward strand.
CATGATGCATGATACATCGATAGATCATTTCCCTCCGACGGTCCCAACAGCATTCTGCGCAAACCCTGCATTCCACTTACGAAGAACATGTTTCATAACCTTCCCACTGGCAGTCTTCGGAAGTTCTCCCGGTGCGCCATCTTCGCCGACAAACCATACCCACGCTGGAGCATTCTGGGAAAGCGTCAGTTTGGCCGAGAAACTCGCATCCGGAACTTGCCTGTGGATTCATATTCTCTGCGACGGTCCGACGGACGTCTTCTCTTGACACGTTGGTGCCCGGTTCTCTGACAATCCATGCCCCCACGACCTCTCCATACTTTGTATCACGCACGGACACAACTGCAGCTTCCCTGATGGAAGGATGTGCAGTCAGTGCGTTCTCAATTTGGACCGGAAATAGATTCTGTAAGCTGAGTTAGACCGCCATGGTACTATTTATGTGAGACGGAATGCGTCACCTCTCCGCCACGGATAATAATGTCCTGTGAAGTAGTTTATTCTCTGGATTACCGAATCAAGACGTGTACTAACCTTTATCCTGCCAACAACTGCGGGCCATCAAACAATTATTTAAGAAGCATCTAACAACAGACTTACTCTTCAGATATCCTTCCTCATCCATGATCCCTTCATCACCTGAATGCATCCATATTATGGACGGGTCATTCGGATCTGCCCGCATGGCCTTCTGCGTTTGTTCTTCATCCTCCCAGTAGCTAGACTTATTTCAGCGGACACAAACAAACTAAAAACTGGACCAAGCGAACCCTTTCTGAACAAGATAACCAGCGACACACAGTTCACCTGGCTTTCCGACAGGGACAACATGTCCATCTTGGTCAATGATCTTGGCCATCACGTGCGGTTGCACTTTGCCGACCGTCTCAACACGCTTGATGATTGGATCCGCTAGTGTGGTTTGAAAAGACACGGGGCTGAAATAAAATCAAACCATTATAGAACCCTATTCCCGCCGAGGGAGTAAATTCACCTTGTTTCCGCTGTTAAAAGGTTAATTAACCGAATTTCAGGCTCACGAAATGGAAACTCACTCATTCCATATGCAATAGACAGATCCACAAGGTTCAATTTCTCGATGAGCTGTCGCATGAGGTCGATAGGTATTGGGGAGCCTGCCGCAACGCCAGTCCTACATGTCATGAGTGATGATGCACAGTTAGGTTGGACTTGTTCCACTTACCGTAGGCAACTCAAATCCAGCTTCTCTCCCGCGTCTTGCCGCTTCTGCACTTCCGCCAACACACCCAAGAAATGCGTGGGGACGCCATGCAGAGCCGTACATCTGTGCTGCACGATGGAGTCCACGATAGCTTTAGGGTCATAGATTTCTGAAGGGTATACAACGCAAGACCCATAGGACCACGCAGCAAGGTTACCGATGACTAGGCGTGCATAAATTCAAGGTAAGAATGATTGCAAGAAAAAACAGATAATTGTCACTCATCAAAACAGTGGAACAGAGGAGGCACATTGCCTGGCGAGAAACATCTATATCATACGACACGAGAATCAAAGATGAACGCACAAAGGACATCGTCTGGGCCCAGTCGCATACAATCACCGATGGAGATGCCATTATTGAGTAGGTTCGTGTGAGTTAGCTGATATGGTATTCAGGAGCGGCGCAAACATAGTAGAGGCAGTCATTTACCGAGACAGCCTTGGGAGCACCGGTGGTCCCACTATGTATCATTGTTTACTATGAGAAAATGAAAGTTCATCTAGAAGAAAACCCACCTAGTAAACTGCAGGTTAATAACTTCGTCACTTCTTTGAGACTGAACCGACTCTTCGATATGACGCTGTTCCCACGTATCTTCCCTCCATATCAAAGTCTCTCTCCAATCAGTAATACACTTCACATCGCACGTCTCCCGATGCCACTCTGCAGTGTCGTGGATATTATTGACCACGACTAAGTTCCTCAGCGAAGGAAGGGCGGGCTCTTGAATATTGCCGGGACTTGAGTTGCACAACCCAGGAAAGGCATCAGAGAGCATGCGGATATAATTTGACGTTCTGATGCGAGGTACAGTGAAGAGATGGGTAACGCCGACAAGGTTGATTGTCTCCACCTGCAACACAATGGTTCAAGCATTGCAGGTAACGTATAATCAACTTACAAGTTCATTCAACCTATAGGCAGGGTTCAGCGTCACGAGGATTGCACCTATGCTCGCGCACGCCCACTGAAGTGATGCATAAGAGCTTCACCACTGGATTAGCGTATATGACGTGTTAGAACCAAAACACGATACCTATTGTTTCCCATGAGTACTGCAACGCGATCACCCTTCCTGACACCCATCGAAACCAAGCCTCGCGCCAGTGCTCGTATGTGCTTGTCAAACTCGTCAAAATCCCATGCTAGGTGGTCAATCACATTGAGGTTCCGTGATGGTGGCCCACCATGGGCACGGGGACGTTCTTGCGTACAAATGAGGGCAGGACGGTGAGCATGTTTCCCGAGGATCTCTTCTCTAAAGAAATTTGTAAGCGTTCGAAGATCCAGGGAGGGTTTAGTAGGTCCCTGGACAGAGGAAGACGTCAGAGAGCAGTATTGTCCGGTATTACGACGCGTCGACGTGCTCCTAGCTGTTTGCAGCGCAGACTTAACACTTTGACGGAATCCCAGTGAAGTCATCTTGAAAAGAATTCACCATCCACGCCACAAGCAAACAGCTGACCTCGAGGCACATAAGTATTTTAAACCAACGTCGTCGAAGCGCCGAGTATCGCAGAAACTTGAGCCTTCGCACGTATGTAAAACTGACTCCGGTGGGAGTGCTTGCCCCAAATATTGACTCGCAAACGCTGAGCCAGCTTTGTGTAAAAATTGGCGTCCAATAGATGAGGTTTGCAGTCCAAAGAGGGGGCGAAAAAATGTATTCGTTGAATATCTACAGTAGTAGAAGTGTCAGTAGTCCAGCTTTGAGTTGAAGAAGTGACTACCAGATTAGGAACGATAAGCGGCGGCAAAGCGAGCACGCCCGTCGGTTGCCTAGGCTCGTGACCAGCCTGGCGTACATAGACTACCACGGTTGCACAAGTTCAATAAATTCTCACCACCTCAAATTGACGCATAGTCAGACTGGTTACGAGTCTATCGGTTGCCGTGAAATCGTGCTTTGGACTGCAAAGCCGAGCGGAGTTGGACTTAGAACCGTCAATTTCAGGAGCGAAGCGGAGAATCCTACAGATGGCCGGCCCATGATGCACATGATCAATGATGCATTGATGCATAAAGTTTTTACATTGCCAGAACTTGGTGACCCCCGGGAAAGCACCTCTTTCTGGGAAGTTGACCCAAGCTTGGAAAGTCTCGCCGCCGAGCCTGGACCTGCGGACAACTTACCATGAATGATGACCAGGAATGAGCAGCTGAACTTGAGATCAGCTTCTACAATGTAATTTCGAGCTGCAAAAGCAACAGGAGGTGTCGAAGTCAACAAAGGTAGGGACCACAACTGCTGTAGACTGCCAATGATTCTTAGATGGTCCTAGCAGGGATGTCGATGATCAAGATGGAGCACAATTGTTGTGACATATGCCAATCCATCAGAACCCGGAATGTGGTACGGGTGAAAGCTAGTTGAAGCCTATCGGTAAGTCTCTGATCCACTTCAACGTGTCAATGCGAGCGTCTACCCACTCATGCTTGCTGTGTCAAATTCCTTTGTATCAATGCGCGGAACGAAATAGTGGACAATGCATTCACGCTCCGCCACATCAATAATGACAGTGGCTCATGACCACTAGTTGCTTCCGCAAATGTACGGTTAATGAGATCCACAATCACACATCGGTCCACAACGAGCGTCTGTCCACAATTCAAAGTGTCTGTCTACAATGCCACTTGCACCTCCAGGAATCCGTATAAATATCAATACAAATGCCTACCCAGCATCATCACCCTCAAGGATATTCCGCATTCACCTCAGACAAAATCAACTTATACCCCTCGCTTATATTCCTCCACAATCAGTCATTTCAAAATGGCTGTCATAAAGGTGAACCTAACCCCGACCATACGTCATGCACTAAAACTGAATTTGGAACGTGTAGACCTATGTTTGCTCTGCTCAAACTGACTGTAACAAAACCTTTACTAAATATAATGACCTCAAGAAACATGAGGCCGCACATTCACCCAAGTCCGTGATTATCTTGTATGGTATACGATCCACTGACATTCGTTCACTGTCAGTGCCCACATATGTCGTGTTCCCGGCTGTGACTTTGCGACTTTGTCCAAACCCAGCTTCGAAATCCATTCCGACAGGCAGTGAGTACTCCTTCATAACTGACGACCATTCCACCTAATTAACAACAACAATTTTAGCACCGGTGAACAGCGTTACAGATGTCCGCACGGTTGTGGCTATAAGACCCACAACCCTGCCGCACTGACTCGCCACCGCAAGATAGAGCATGGGCACCTCCCTCTTTCTCGCGCCGCACGCGGCGGCGGTCATACTGTTGCCGCATCCGCATCACACATGACCGCATCGACTGCATCCCAGCCGCAGCCGCAGCCGCAGCCGCAGCTTCAGCCCCAGCCTCAGCCTCAGCCTCAGCCCCAGCCCCAGCTCCTGCCGCAGCTTCAGTTTCAGTTCCAGGCTCAGCCCCAGCCACAGCCACAGCCCCCTCAGCAAAACAACTTCAATAACATGTTGGGGGCCTTTTACGGCGGGCCCGCGAGGCCGGCCCCCAATCCGTGGCAGCCCCCCGCCCCAGCTTATTCCTACCAATATCACCCATCGGTAGGATACTTCTATGGCCCGACATATCCCCAGAACGGCTATGGCGGGCTCGCGAACGCTGGCAATGGGTTGAATGCGGGCTACATGTACCCCGGATACATGCAGGGGCCCCCTAACTAGATGCTGGGGCGTGATTAGTTTGCGTGAACTCAATAATCTCAATCACGCAAATGTTGTCAAGGACTTGGTTTCCCGCAGGAACGTTCGAAACTGGGTAAAGTCATGAACAGGACAATGAAGAAGATAATACACAGCCTTATGTTGGTTGTGGAAAAGTGGCGAAGAATATTGTAATATGTATTACATCTGCGAGTCAGATTTATATTGATTTATGTAAATGGTGTCGTGTAAAATTATGTTATCATTTTGTAAAGTCATAATAAAAACCACGTTGACTTCCACGTTTTTACTAAGACGCACACCGCAATAGTCAATCGTGAGGTATGCATTGAGCGCACAACATACAGGCGGTCAACAAGCTTGCTACGTAGTATAAGCCAACTAGCTACAAATATACAAAGATAAAGATCCTATAGCTATTTTCCGTCTAAATGCTGAGCAAAGGCAATTGGAAAAAATATTGATGTATATAAATGAGTATGACAGTCTAAAAGAAAGAAAAATGCTAAGCGTCAGGTCGCAGCCAGTCTGTCAGTAGACTACTGAGATGGCTTCTCAGTCTCCGGGTTAGCTGTGTACGGGGGTAATGATGTCGTCGATAATGAATGCGTGAGGACAGAATCAGAACGCGGTCCGAGACTTTTCTCGGCGGTCTTCTGCTCCCAAACGATGTCGCTGGCGATGAGTCCAGGGGTAACGGGCCGTGACGACGTTGGGGTGTTGGCTTGGGAGCGGTTGTGGACAAGATGCGCACGGACGAGATGACCGGCGGCGAGAGCACTCAGGAGCGAGAGTTCACCGGCCATGACGGAAGCAGCAATAATACAAGCAAGGCGCTGCGCATTGTGGCCGGGAGTGGTGGGGTGTGCGCCCTTGATTCCGAGCATCTCGAGGACGGAGCCCTGAGGACCAAGAACAGTGCCTCCACCAACAGTGCCAACCTCAATCGAGGGCATTGAGACAGTCATAAGGAGATCTTCGCCGTCGTTCGTTCTACAGACAGTCATCAGTATCAAGCATCGTCAGCTGATAACAATTGCGACTTACGGTTCCATGAGGGTCATGCAATTCGAGCTCTCCACGTTCTGCGCAGGGTCCTGACCAGTAGCCAAGAAAACCGCAGTCAGGATATTTGCAGCATGTGCATTGAAGCCACCAATCGAGCCCGCCATAGCACTTCCAACCAAGTTCTTCTTTGTGTTAAGATTGCAGAGCGCCTCAACCGTGGTTTTCAACACGCTCTTGACAACCTTGCCAGGAATAACGGCCTCAGCTACCACACTCTTTCCGCGTCCCTCAATCCAATTGATGGCAGCAGGCTTCTTGTCTGTGCAGTAGTTGCCCGACAGAGCAAGCGTGATCATCTCCGGGAAATGCTTTTGCACGACCTCAAGCGCCTTCTCCGTACCCTTGGAAATCATGTTCATGCCCATAGCGTCACCAGTGCGTGTTGCAAATCGAACGAACAGCGTACGGCCAGCCATTGCAGTCTTGAGGCGCTGAAGCTTGGCGAAACGCGACGTCGACTCGAATGCCTCACGAATGATCTCAAAGCCTTCTTCCGAGTCAATCCATGCCTTAGCTTCTGCAGCCATGATGATGGAAGGGAAGTCGATTGCAGGTCCTCGCGTCATGGCGTCGTTGGTAAGGACGGTTGTGACACCTCCGCCTGCATTCAGGGCCTTACAACCACGCGAAGTAGACGCAACAAGTGTGCCTTCAGCAGTAGCCATGGGAATGTGGACGAGCTCGCCATCGATGTTGAGGGGGCCAGCTACACCAAGAGGAATAGGGATGTAACCGACAACGTTCTCACAGCACGCTCCAACGACACGAGAGTAATCGTAGTTGTGCATGGGGATATCCGAGTACTCAAGCGATTTGGTGTCAGTGGCACGAGCTAGGTATCGAATGAGCATCAATATCCCTGAAATATGAAGACAGACTTACAGATCAATGCACGACGAATGGTAACAGCCCGCTCAAGATCACCAAGCACTTTCTCCAAAGCATATGCCGCAATCTTCCCGTTCTGTGCAAGCATGACAACCTCTTCGTCATTGAGCGTCGCAAGAGCCGCTGACACAGGACGAGGTCCATTCTCAAACACCTCGATGCACTGCTCCAACGACCGAATGGGGAATTGAATTGGCTGGACCTCTCTTGGTGCAGGTGCCGCTTGTGCGCGGAGCTTCATGTCAAGTATCTGTGCAGACACACCAGCGGTAGCGGGAATTGCAATGGGTGCAAGGACTCGCATAGGGCGGATAGCAACCGGACGAAAGATAGGCTTCTCGGAATCTGAAGAACTCGGCGAGGGCGGCTTCGAATCACCAACTACGAAGGATGACCGTCTGCGTCCACCAGGAGCTCTAACTCCAGGGGTTACTATTTCCTCATCATCCTTCTCGCGTTTCTCGGCAACGACCGACCTAAAGCGCACATTGTTGGGCTGCAGTCCACGCATGGCACCCTCAGCAATGCCCTTGAGAAGGTAACCATTGAGTGCCACGCTGACAGCGAGGACAAGGACGATCCATTTTGATAGAATGGGGTCGCCCACGAGTGTTGTCCAACCAGTCATGAAGTTCTCGATCGCCTCGGTAGATCTGAATAGTGCGCGAGGACGAACTGGACCTGGTGGCGTGACGCGGATGTACAGGGGCGGCGCGATCTTGACAAGCAGATCGGTAGGTGCAGACACGTTAACTTCACCTTCGACTTCTACTTGAAGAGTGGTGTCGATAGCAGCAAGGTTGGCGAGGACACTGGTAATGGCAGGAGAGGTGATGTCAACTCTGTGTGACACCGAATACTCGGTTCTTGCAGAGTCAATCAAGGTCTGAGTCTGGTACCTCGAAATGGTTGCAGGAGTGAGCGTGGTTGCGAAGTTGAGAATGTGCACAGTTAGGAAGGATACGATCTATTCATTTGGACATCAATGTGACAGGAAAGGAGGTCAGGTGCGGCAGTGACGTACGAGAAGAAGTTTGAGACGTGCGAGAGGATTCTCTTCCTTAACTTCTGGCGGTGGGCCGTTTTTCTGTCTGAGCATAGAACCCTTGACACCCAATAGGGATTCTGATAGCTGACGCCTAAGACTGGCGTCCTGGACTTGAGGAGGTGAACGGACGAGCGCACTTGGCTTGCGTTCACTAAGATTATGCGAGCTCCGAGATCTTGTCATATCACGAGCAGCTTTGATCCTCCGAACCTAAAACAATCAGGCACCATGAGCGTTGTTCTGGAGAACAATCAGAGAAAGAGCCATGTTGACCCTAACCCAGTTGATCCAAAAAAGGAAACCGTATGATCACTAACCTCGACCATAATTGCCAACATCGCGGCATAGAAGGTGCCAAACAAAACACAATCCAACGTCAGTGTCAGTGCCGCAAGCGCACAGAACTCCTTCAGACCACCAACTTTACTCTTCGCTCCCATGGAGAGGACCGCGATCTCAAGCGCGTAATCACGTAAGATGGCATTACCGCTGTTTTCGATGGCTTCCATAACTACTTCGCCAGCAGGTTTCATCTGGCCACGCCACCTGCCCTCTTTAACCGGAGACAACAGATGAGGATGGTTGAACACTGCAGCTGCAAGACGGAGAGGCTTGTCGAAACCAACCGTGCACACAAAGAAAGGTAGAGCTTCAGTGAGGCTGATGGGATCCAAAGGAATCTCGAGGCAATGCGAGATGGGGAGAGCGAGCATGAATGCAAGGATGGATGACGACAAGATTGCAAGGCTGAGCTTCAAGTTGGAACCAAGTGCGCGAGCTGAGAAGAACAGGCGAATGAATGATGCGTGCATGAGTATATAGCCAATGAGAACGAGCAAGATGTCCAGTGAATCCGCTTTCTAGATTGCAGGTGAGCATGACAAGAATGACATAATAGGCTTCGGACTACTGACCTTGGTAAGCTCCCAGAACCGCACAATAAGAGCTCGTGCAGCATAGGCCATCCATTTACCACCTTTCATTTCTCCGATGGTCTCCGTGACGTGGGTCTCTATTTGGTATCTGACTCCAAATTCATCAGCTGTGAAACCGGGTTGATGGTTCAGCGCGTCAACAAATGCATCGCTAGCGCCAGCAGCAAAAGACAACGTGACTGTCTTCGACCGCGAGGTTTGGAGGGATGCGGTGGTGAAACATGAGGCGGGTAATGACGATTCACCGGTCACTGGATAATAGCAAAGCGACGTGTATGTCTCGCCTAATGGGGTAGAGAGGCCGTGAACTATATGGTGCGTAATATTATCAATAGATTGGGATAAGGATACGAGGTCGACAGGTGCAGAGTCTGCAGTGACCTGGCAATGAACGTGTCAGAATCATGACGACACAAACAAATTGGACAAACACTGACTGTAGCTGAAGACTGAGCGGAATCTAATGAAAATATTAATTGTTGTAATTCCAATGGACGTGAGTCAGCTGTTTTGACGCGTTTCAAGTACCAGTCTTCATCGACGCCAACCCACTCGCCATCACGCAGTAATGCATGGGCTGGACGGAGTGTTGAAGGAACGGATGGAGCGAAGAATGAAGAGTGTTTGATTGCTGAAAGGACCTGGAAGTATGCGAGAGTTCCGACGATGGCGAAGAAGACTATTGTTTCAATTGGTGCAAACACGGTGCGTCCAGCCAAAGGCTGAAGAATGGATCGCATTGTGTCCACCTAGAGACAGTGAAAAAAGTGGGATGGATGGGACAGATGTTGGCGCGTCAGAAGCTAGTGAAAAGAACCAGAAGTTGGTCAATAATTGGATACGAAGTGAAGCAAGCCTAAGCAGTGTCACTGTTACGGGAGCAGGTTGTACTCACTGTGAAGGACGACACGCTCGTGCAAAATATCGCGATGAGCAAGTGTCGGAATGGACTGCCTAGTGTGATGGCGGCGCTTCGTTTAGCCAGTCTCAATAGAATGAGAGGCCTTGTGAAAGGACTGGGACAGGGAATGGTACGACGGTCAATTCTCACTTTTTATTTACAGTGCATGTAATCGGCTAATTATGGAATACAAAGACCCCAGTCACCACCCAAGTCGGTTCGGTTCTCTTTCGTCCCTGCACTGGTCTATACTCCGGTTTAGCTTGGACCCGAGCTCGCGACAGACTCGGGTCCAAATCTAATAGAGGAACAACCTAGTTATTGCGCGCTCGATGATAACACCATACTAGTATTGGCCTTGTGAACGTTATTAGAATATACAAAGTGTATCACCCCCAAGGTCCGGTCTTCAAGTTTCCCCATAGAGCCAGTTCCAACCCTCCGGTATAGTCGTTGCCAACGTTAGAGTCCACACCATCAGGACCAATAACAGCAGTCGACCTTATTCAATTAATACAAAGTCAGAGCCAGCGCGTCATCCCTCGGGGTCTTTTCCATTTTGGTCGTCCCAACGCGGTGATTTGAAGATTCGGAAGTGATGCTTTTGTATCCAAACCGATGCATGATGCACAGTGGCAGTAGCTCAAGCACCCATTTGCAGCAACAAATTATGTGCCTGCTGTCTCAAACAGAGACAAGCCATGCATTTCGGAATGTAGGTGCACGTATATGATTGATTCCACTTTGACGTACTCGAACCTAGATACACAATCTGAATTGGATGCGTCTTTGAGTCGATAAGACATCGTACGTGTTTTAAATTTTGGATAAGACTGAACGTGTATAGCCATTCCGTGACATACGCGCGCACGCGCCCATACTTATCACCAGAGTTCTCCTCCGCATCTCCCCAGCCGAACAACTTATCTTGATATCAACCAGCAAATTTTCAGGTTCCTGCATTGTTCTTGCGGAATTTATCAGATATTATCACTCTGACAAATACACACAACAGCCCTTCATAGGAGGCTTCCCAACATAGCCAACGTCCGTCGAGTATCCTTCCGCATTACATCCGCTCAACTTGAAGCATCTTTAGAATTATATATATATGCTTGCTTGGGCAGATCTTTCGTTCTTCGCCAGGGCACACGACTCAATGTCCCTGGCAGTTTTCTCTGCATGAACGCAATGTTTCCGTGCATGTTTGCTTTTTTTTCGCTCTCATGGTCTCGTACGTCTTCAGAGCAGATCACCACGCCTGTCGTGGTGCTCTTTTTTAGGTAGTGGTCAAGCCATGTCTTGTTGATTCCTGGCCAGACTCTGCCAGAATCTATTCCAGTCCGCGGCTGGACACCGTAACAACAACGTCATCCTTTGTAATCCCCCTTGCTAATCTCCCGTCCCTGGGCCTTCATCGGACTCGTCTATCTTCGGTAGCCAACCGAAGCGAACGAATGACGCTTCTTCAACGTTCAAAGTTACAACGCTTTTGATCGATAACGAGACTACGTAAAATAATTAAATCGTACGATTTCGCTCTGAACCAGTGAGCTACTTGGTATCGACCTGCCCAATCAGACGTGCCACAGCACATTTATATCCGAGTATGTATTTTAATGTTTCTATCAGCGAGGCTAGCGCAATTAATTGTCCTGATTATAGATTGTCTAACGTTAACGAGTGATCATGTTTCACTGGGTCCACCTTTCGATTCGGTCAGTCTCATCCGGATCATGCCAGATAGTTTATGATTCTGAAGACTGAGTTACGGTTCCCAGGGTCCTCACAATTGCACAGCATCGGACCCGCTGGGAATATATCCCCAGCCAGCAATGCCAATTCATATCCTGTGATTGCCAATGACCGAGTCTCGTTCCCAACGTCGTCATGTGTCCTGCATGATGCATCGATATGTATGACTGTGACAGCTTTCCTCTCAATGAAAAAGTGTCACCTTTCATGAAATTCAGTAACGTTTGACTCACACGAACTTTCTGACAAGGCCCGTTGCATGAATTCACTTTACTTCTACGGATCGCACTGCCCGTGATGCTACCCCGCCCAAACTCCACCACCGTAAACGTCACCGTGACCATCTATGTCATGAGCATACGTCAGTATGTGATTCACTTGATCTCTTGATGGTTGGATCGACGACATTCTACTATGGTACTGCCAACCTGCAATCACCTACGTCAGTCTCGATTGGCAAAATCAATGTTAACATACTCTCCGAAAATCATACATGAGTTCCACGTGAGCCATGACAATGAATCGATATCATAGTACGTCCATGTCAAGACTCCGGCGATCTGCAAGTGCAGATCACCCGGTCTGCGACAAGGTAAACGCTGTCATCCATAGTTCAGAGACACTTTCTACATAAGGTGGTAGTCCCCGGCCGGATATACACTTCCGGTGACCCGGGATGAGCCTCGTGATTTTAGCTTTACACTGCTTCAGTCGTGCTTCTTAAATACTGCCACGAGACCGGCAGAAGAGACAGAACAATAAACCCGGAGCTGATATTTACATTACATCCTGTATATAGATGTTCGAGAGGAAAAGGGTAACTATGGCATAAATGGACCAAAATGCTATAAAGCTGCACGCGCTACAGGAACTCCTTCGCAATCATAGACCATACAAGTTAGACATGAGATGGGGTACTGGCCGTAGGTGGCATTTGTTCTATGATCCTGTTCCACAGGTAAACAATGAATTGGCTCGTGTTCCTGTACCGGATGCGAAGCCACCGTCGCAGGAGGGACCCAGCGTGAATACGATTTGCAGCCAGTACACACCACATGGCTAGGATGACTATGACGACCCATGTCGGATACGCGATCGAGATGATGGCAATACCAGAAGTGCGGAAAATTACAACAGACAATGCTGCAGCAAAGAATACTATTCTGTCGAACAATGAGCCGCTGATGTAGAATGTGACAGGAAACCTACCCCCATATCAGAAGGCCGAACGGTAGACTGAGCATGAAGGGAAAGCTTTCCAAGCCAAGCACGGAACCCGCCATTCCTGTTAGGAAAGAAACCTGAGGGCGTAAAGATTATCGGATCAACAAGGAGATATGAACACACCCCGTCCGTGATGGAGCCTCGTAGACTCTTATTAACATGTCCAACCAATAATAGTGTGACTATTAACGAGCCCATGACGCAGAGAGTAGACATGTAAGATAGGAGGGTCGCAGGCGTTTGAGTCTCGATAGATGGGACTGCGAGAAAGCTGATATCAACAGCAAGCATCACAGTAGACTGAGATGGTCATTGACTATGATAACAACATGAAGTAAAAGTACAACTCACAAATATGGTATATCCGTTCCAGTCGCTATTTAGCTTGTCTATATACTGCTTCCACCGCACATCAACGATTTTTTGATCGACCAATATCCTGTGGAAGGCCCTGCTCTGTGCATCAGGGGATCCAAATAAAATAACGTTCATCGCACGAAAAAGCATGTTTTTGGAGGCGTCAGATTCTCCGTATAACGATTGGTCTACGTCAAGTCTGGCGCTTGGCTGTCCACAGAAATTCATGAACTTTGTGCTGCCTAGCAAAGTAATCAGGAAATGTAGATAGCAGACTACTAGCCGAATCACAGAGATTTTTCATAAATCGAGCTGACATCATTAAACTTATCAAAAGCAATCAACCGACCGTCCATGATTGGACTTACCAGCGATCCATACAGAGTGCTCACACTCCTTGTTAGTACTGTCTAAAAAGACGATCAGTAGCGACCCCCCTCATCGGTAAATGATTCACCCTTAAGAAGATCTACAAGGCTGAGCATACTTGCAATCTTATCCGAGGTAAAAAGTGTTAGGGGTGTTGCAGAAGTGATACCGTCTATCGCAAGTTAATCTTGTAGGGCATGAAACACTTATTAATATTTACTCACCTGCCTGAGTATACATGACAAGTTCTTTGAGTTCCATGGCGACATCTTCCGGAAGGGAGCGTTTGTTTGGGAATAGTTCAATGTGTGTCCTGTCAATATCATGGTATCCAAATTATGAGGCAAGAAGGGCTGTTGCAAAGTGAGGTCATTGACGTTGATCAAATGAGGTGATGTGCGTACTTCTAGAGGTCATACGAACCAATACTGTGTTTCTAGTGCATACTCTAGGAACGACGTGAGCACAGAAGCTCGAAATGGAAGTATTCCACGAGAGAACTTACTGATGTGGCTCTTGCGCTCTACACCTCGAACGCCTTCCATAAGGGGATATGATGTGTGGTCTTCGAACCAGAAAATAACGCGTCTTTTGTGGTCAACAAAGTAGTAGCCCATTATTTCTTTGCCATCCTGCATCATGAACTCCAACGCGAGCTCGACAGATGGCTGCAAAAAGATGTCTGCATTGCACGCTTCCTTGTACGCCTTTTCAACAGCTGTGGCTAATTTGACAGCAGTTTCAGGATCTCGAGCATTGGCATCAGTGAAAACTCTCTAGTGTGCGATTTAAGTAAGGCCGCATAGGAACGGGAGGTAGACGCACTTTATATGGGTGATAGAAGATCAAAGCCCCTTCTGGTTGCGTGAGTGGCTCCCATCCCGCTATCGGATCAAGCTCTCTACGAGTTCATTTTCAATCTCGTCCCTGACTTTCTTACCATCATGCTTACTCTGAACAGTCCAGAGGACCTTTTTGAACCAAGAACGCCTTGAACTCATTTTTACTGTGAGTATGGATTAGAAACAAAACTCGCTCAAAATATAATTTGCGTACGCTCGCACATTTCTCCAGTATCGATTGATCTGGCGGGGTATAATGGGAATTAGAGTGATGTCAAAGGTTTGGCCTTGCGCTGCAAGAGGCGATGGCATAGTGACTTGAATATTGTTTTTGGGGATGCTGAGTTCGAGTACAGAGTCTGACACCAATGGAGCAGAAGAGTTCGAAGGAAAGTCTGTGTTCAAAGCTGCATCATTCGACCCTCCATGAAGCCCAGGAATGATCTGAAGATGCTGAGTGTCCATTTGAGGTTGGGATCCTTGGTTGTGTAGACTCTGTAGAGGTGCCTCGAGCAACGGCACTGCAAGGCTCACAGGAGGCGCAGGCTCGGAGTCGGGTTGGTTCAAGTTGGTCCCAGGCTGAGAGCTCAATGCTAAACCGCCAGGCCATTCACGGAAATCTTCTTCCTTCCCATTCAGGATGGATTGACAGTGTCGGATCAGTCGCAGGAGTACGGAGAGGAGACTGTACGATCGAAATGCGGCTGTCTTGACAATGTGCCTCAGCCAAAAGATGAACATGATGGAAGCGAATAGAGCTGGGCACTAAAACTAGATGACTTTGTTTCAAACTAGTAAGTAAGAAGAACGATGGGAAGGGTAGGAGGATGAGTGTACGATCCAATGAACGGCACGACACACGTCTCGGATTAACGCCGGAATCGCTCTGAGCGCCAAGATTGTCTTTACATTGACACTGTGATAACCCGCTAGCGCTGGATCCTCACATAATGTTGGGGTCAATTACGGAGGTGTTTTGCCACTAATTCCTGCGATACCATATATAGAGAACGCGCTTGTCACTATCTATCGTGATTGCGGAACTCAAGCGGAACTAAAAGTGAGTGCATGCCAGTGTGTTGAGTGCTAGTATCCTGTAACGTACTTGCGGCAAGGAAATGATACATGTAAGGACTAGTATACAAAATTACACCACCTAATTGGTCGTCGCCAAGCCTCAACGCCTACAAATTGATAATGTTATCATAACAGAACTGGACATACTAGTACCTAAGAAGGCGGGGAGGCTATCGTCGTACATTTTTGCAGAAAAGAGATCTAGACAAGCCTTGCACTAGGAAAGATCTAGAGCTAGTAAGTTCCATGTAGGGCTATTCAGGAGGAAACGTGTATCATATAAATCAACTTGTGAAACACCATGTACTAACCATATGCGTGTCGCGCCACAGAAAGTCCCCTGCAATAAGATAACACAGATTAGCGATGAGAGATTATGATGGGTCCCGCAGCCTGAGGTAAAACATGTTCTATGATCCAGAACCTCAGCTGAGAAATGTGAATGTTATTGGCGGCAAGTACAGGCCACGTCGCCAGGACGAATACGGCGACCCAAACTGGAGATGCGATTGAAATGGCGACAATACCAGAAGTGCGAAAGATTAGGGTGGACAATGCTCCAGCAAAGAACGTCATTCTGTAAAAGGATGAGCCACTAGTACGTGGAATATAACTTAGAAACTGACCCCCAAATCAGAAGTGCAAACGGCAGGCTGAGCATCAGGGCAAGGCTTTCGAGGCCCAGCATAGACTCCGACATTCCTACCATAAAAGAGGCCTGTGGACATAATTGATGTAGGTAATGCGATCAAACAAAAAACTTACCACGTCTGCAGCGGAGCCTCGCCGGCTGTCATTAACTTGTCCAGCCAAGATCAGCGAGACCACTAAAGAGCCCATGGCGCAGAGGGAAGACAGATATGTTAAAACGATCGCGGCTGTTTGAGGCGCGATAGTTGGGACCGCGAGAAAACTAATGTTGACAGCGAGCATCACAGTAGACTGAGACGGTCATTTATTGCATGACAATTTGAAACGAAAGCACAACTTACAAATATTGTATATCCATTCCATTCGGTGGTGAGCCTATCAATAAAACCCTTCCATCGTGGTTGAACGATGGTTTCATCGACCCATATCCTGTGAATTGCCTTGCTTTGAGCAACTGGGGATCCAAACAGAATAACATTCATGATACGAAGAATGAGTTTTTTCGAACGGGTGTCATGTTCTCCATATAATGATTGATCTACGTCAAGTCGGGCACCTGGTTGTCCACAGAAATTCACAAACTTCGCGTTGCCTAGTAAAGTAATTAGGAAACGGAGATCACGGACTACTGGGCGAAACTCACAGAAAAGCCTCATAAATCGAGCTGAAATCAGTAAACGTATCAGGAGTAATCAACTGACAATTCCATGATCAGACTTACCAGCAATCCACACGGAGTGTTCACGCTCCTTGTTAGTACTGCCTAAAAAGACGATCAACAACAACTCTCCTGCATCAGGGAATGATTCACCCTTGAGATGATCCACAAGGCCAAGCATACTTGCAACCTCACTTGGGGCAAAAGGTGCTAGGCACGTTTCAGAAGTGATGTTTTCTATTACAACTTCAATTTGTATACGATGTGAAACACTTATTGATCTTTACTCACCTGCATGAGCATGCATGACAATTTCTTTGAGCGTTATGATAATATCTTCAGGAAGGACGCGTTTGTTTGGAAATAGCTCAACATGTCTCCTGCCAACGTCACGGTATTGTAAATCCTGGGAAGTAGAAAGTATCGCTGTAACAAAGGGTGAGTCCATGTACTTTTGTCGAGCGATGGAACATGCGTACATCTGAAGGCCACACGAACCAATACTGTGAATCTAATGCATACTCTGGGAACGACACAATTACAGGAGCTCCAAACGAAAGCCTCCCGTGGAAAGAACTTACTGATGTGGCTTTTGCGCTCTACACCTCGAACATTATTCACAAGTTCAAAGCATTTGTAGTCTTCGAACCAGAAAATGACACGTCTTTCGTGGTCGACAAAGTAGTAGCCCAAAAACTCTTTGTCCCCCTCCACAAAGAGCTCCAATGCGAGCTCGACGGAAGAATCCAAGGAGATGCCTGCCTTTTGCGCGCCTTCGTACGCCGTCTCAATAGCTTTGTTTATTTTGACAGCAGTTTCAGAATCTCGAACATTGGCATCAGTGAAAACTCTCTGGTGTGTGTCTTGAGTAAAGTCATGTACTGGGAGCAGGCGGTGGACACACTTTATATGGCTGATAGAAGAATAATGCCCCTTCGGGGTGCGTGAGCGGCTCCCATCCTTCTACTGCAGCAAACTCCCTGCGGGGACATTTTAATCTCATCCCGGGCTCTCTCACCGGCATGCTTACTCTGAACAGTCCAAAGGACCTTTCTTAACCTCAAATGGCTTGTACTCACTATTTCTGTGAGTATGGATTAAAACAGCAACTCACTCGACATAGTATAATTTGCGTACATGGGAATATGCCTTTCATATCGTCTGACCTGTGGTTCAGGTACAATGGGAGTTAGAAAGATATCAACGTTCTGTCCTGGCGTCGTAGGAGGCGGTGACATGGCGACAGTCACGGGGATACTGGGCTCGGGCATAGACATTGGTGGAAACGGCACAGCAGAGCTCCCAGGAGATTGTGTATCATGAGCTGTGACATTAATATTTGTCCCTTCGTAGGGCTCTGGAATTGGCATATGAACGTCCATTCCAGATTGGAATTCTTTGGTTTGCAGAGGTGCCTCAAGTAAGGGCACTGCAAGGCTCACAGAAGGCGTCAGCTCGGGTTGGTTGGCCACTGGCTGAGAGCTCGATGCCAAACCGGGCCGCTCACGAAATTCCCCTTCCTTTCCATTCACGACAGATTGACAGTGTCGGATCAGTCGCAGAAGAATAGAGAGGAGACTCCTGTACGATCGAAATGCAGTTGTTTTGATAATGACCCTCAACCAGGAGATGAACATGCGAATGTATCCTTCCCGCATGACGACGGAGGTAAACCTGGACTGAATGCAAAAGCTATACCTTTGTCTGCTGGCGGGCGAGAGAGGATGAAGTGTTGAGGATAGATAGTCTGGAAGGGATAATAGTAGCCACTAAGTGCACAGACGACCTAGTATGATGTGGTGGTTGTTCATGTCGTCGAGTAATTAGTACTAGTAGATGCAGCGCACTGGCGCCAATTATCGTCGGCTACATCCGGGCAGGATACTAGCCTGGATAAGTTATAGGCTCATCCTCACCTGGCACTGTCACTGCAAGCAGTCATACCGATGACATGGTATGTCCATGTCAAGACTCGAGGGTGATCTGCAAGTACAGATCACCCGGCCCTCTGCGGCAAGGTAAACGCTGTCATTCATGATCCATAATTCAGAAACATTGCAAGCACACTCAATTCTACACAAGGCGGCAGTCCCCGGCCGGATACCTCCGGCGACCCGGGATGAGCCTCGTGATTTTAGCTTTCAGTCGTGCTTCTTAAATACTGCCACGAGACCGGCAGAAGAGACGGAGCAATAAACCCGGAGCTGATATTTACATTACATCCTGTGTATAGATATTCGAGAGGAAAAGGGTATGGCATAAATCGCTATAAAGTTGCACGTGCTACAGAAACTCCTCTGCAATCACAGACCATACAAATTAGACATGAGAGGGGGTAGTAGCCGTAGGTGACACTTGTTCTATGACCCTGTTCCACAGGCGAGAGGTGTGCTGTCCTGTGATCCAGCACCACGTGTAAAGCTGGTGCCACAGGTAGATAATGAACTGGCTTGTGTTCCAGTACCACATGTAAAGCCGCATGCAGACGGACGTGATGTGCATACGATTTGCAGCCACTATGGGCCATACCGCTAGAGTGACTATGGATACCCACATCGGAACCGCAATCATGACGACAGTCACAGAAGTGTTGTTGAAAATCACGACAGACAGTGCTGCAGCAAAGAATGCTATTCTGTCGAACAATGAGCCGTCCGCCCATGTAATGTAACCGAAACGCACCCCCAAACAAGAAATCCGAACGGTAGACTAAGCATAAGCGGAAAGTTTTCGATGTCGAGTGTGGGATCCGCCAGTTCTATTAGGAAAGAAGCCTGAGGGCGTAAATAATATAGGATAAACAATAGAAAGATCAACATACCACGGCTGTATTAGAGCCTCGTAGTCTTTTATTAACTCGTGCAACCAATAATAGTGTAACCACTAACGAGCCCATGGTGCAGAGGGTAGACATGTAAGATAGAAGGGTCGCAAGCGTTTGAGTCTGGACGGATGGGACTGTCAGAAAGCTGATATCAACAGCAAGCATCACAGTAGACTGAGATAGTCAGTAACTACGAGAACAACATGATGCATAGGTACAACTCACAAATATTGTATATCCATTCCAGTCGCTGTTCAGCTTGTCCATGTACTGCTTCCACCGCACATCAATGATTTTTCGATCGACCAATATCTTGTGGAAGGCCCTGCTCTGAGCATCAGGGGATCCAAAGAAAATAACATTCAGGGCACAAAAAAACATGCTTTGCGAGGTGTTAGATTTTTCGTATAATGATTGGTCTACAATAAGTCGGGCGCTTGGTTGTCCGCAGAAATTTTCAAACTTTGTTTTGCCTAGCAAAGTAATCAGCAAATATGGATAGCGGACCACTAGCTGAAGCTCACAGAGATCTTTCATAAATCGAGCTGAGATCGGTAAACATATCAGAAACAATCAAACAACTGTGCATGATTGGACTTACCGGTGATCCACACGGAATGCTCGCGCTTCTTCTTGTTAACACTCTCTGAAAAGACAATCAACGACGACCCCACAATAGCGATCGACTCACTTGTAATAAGATCAACGAGGCTGAGAATACTTGGGATCTGGTCCGAAGTAAAACGTACTAGGGATGTTTGAGAAGTGATACTGTCTATCACGAGTCATTTCTTCAGGGCATAAAATACTGATTAGTCTTTACTTACCTGCCTGAGCGAACATAATGAGCTCTTTGAGTTCCACGACAATGTCATCCGGAAGGAAGCGTCTGTTTGGAAATAACTCGATGTGTGTCCTGCCAACATCATGGTATCTAAATTACGCGAAGCACGCAAAAGAGCTGTTGCAAAGTAAGTTTGTTGGCTTCGGTTAAGTGAGAGAATATGCGTACTTGAGGTCATACGAACCAGTACTGTGATTCTAGTGCATACTCTGGGGGAGACACGATTACAGAAGTTTGAATGGAAAGAATCCAACGGAAAGAACTTACTGATATGACTTTTTCGCTCTACGCCTCGAACAAAATTCATGAGGGAATGAGATCTGTTGTCTTCGAACCAGAAAATGACACGTCTTTTGTGGTCAACAAAGTAGTAGCCCCATGTTTCTTCGTCATTCTCCACCATAAGCTCTAACCCTAGCTCGACCAACGGATCCAAGGGGATGCTTGCATTGCGCGCTTCTTGGTACGCCTTCTCGACAGCTTTGTTAATTTTGACCATGGTTTCAGGATCTCGAACATCAACATCAGTGAAAACTCTCTGGTGTTTAATTGAGTAAATCCGTGTACTGGTAGTGGGCAGTAGACACACTTTATATGGCTGATAGAAGATCAAAGCCCCTTCTGGTTGGGTGAGTGGGTCCCATTCCGCTACCGGAGCAAGCTCCCTGCAAGTCCATTTCAATCTCGTCGCTGATCCTCTCACCGGCGTGCTTACTCTGAACAATCCAAAGGTCCTTTTTCGATCAAAAATAGCTCATACTCATTTTTACTGCAAGTAGGAATCAGAACTTCGTCAACTAACTTGAAATAAAATCTGCGTACACTCGCACATCCCTCCGATATCGTTTGACCTGATAGGGTGTAATGGGAGTGAGAGTGATATCAAAGGTCTGGCCTGGCGCCACCAGAGGTGGCGGCGTGGCGATACCCACTTCGAGGATGCCGGCTTCGGACGCAGAACTTAGCCTCGATGGCGCAGAAGAGTTCGGCGGAAAGTCCATGTTAAAAGCTGCATCGTTCGACCCTCCATGAAGCCCAGGAGTTGGCATCTGACGATCCTGAATGTCCATTTGAGGTTGGGACCCTTGGGTGTGTAGACTTTGTAGAGGTGCCTTGAGCAACGGCACTGCAAGGCTCACAGGAGGCGCAGGCTCGGAGTCGGGTTGGTTCAAGTTTGTCCCTGGTCGAGAGCTCAATGTTAAACCGCCAGGCCGTTCACGAAAGTCTTCCTCCTTCCCATTCAGGATAGATTGACAGTGTCGGATCAGTCGCAGGAGTACAGAGAGGAGACTGTACGATCGAAATGCGGCTGTCTTGACAATGTGCCTCAGCCAAAAGATGAACATGATGGAAGCCGAACACAAAAACTAGATGACTTTTTTTCAAACTAGTAAGTGAGAAGAACGATAGGAAGGGGTAGGAGTACGATCCAACGAACGGCGCGACACACGTCTTGGATTGGTGCCAGGATAAGATTATCTTAAGACTGGCATTGAATATTGAATATTAATGCGATGACCCGCTCCTCCCATAATGTTGAAATCGATTACGGAGGTGTTTTGCCACTAATTAGTTCCTGCGATACCATATGCCACGACTACGCGCGCAAAACTCGGACTCTTTGTTAGGGACAAGGCATCTATCACAATAGCCGATGTGGATCTAGCAACATATGAATACAAAGAGTATGCTCCCTTTGTGTACAGATACACTCTGATCTAGGCCTTTGTAGGTGCCGGTTGCTATTTTTCAAAATGTCACATGTACACACCTGTCAGATGAGGTTGCTAGCTCTGCGCATGTGGCTGAGTGTCACGCTCAAGCTTCCGACGGTTGCCTCCATACACAAAGGGATAGTAGCCTAGAAACGATTGACTCGCAAAATAGCAAGATTATCAATGTGTTCCATCCACACCCAAACTTACCCTGTCAAACACACCTAACGCAGCCGAGAAATCTCTGTATCGCCAGATAGAATGGGCAAACACAACCCACGAATAAAAAATTGTCCAGTATGATGGTGTGCTGGTTGTGCATGTCGTTGAGTAAATGATTAGGTACAGGATTACATACTAGCGCACTGGCGCTAATTCACGTCGGCTACATCCGGGCGGGATACTCAATCCTGCAGCCGCATCATGGTCAAGCACTAGATTTATAGGCTCATGCACTGTCACTGCAAACAGTCATAAGCTAACCTAGTGTTCGAGAACGATTATGTGTAAGCTGTAACTCTGACATGGTGAGAGACCAGCGTGAGTACAAGGACAGTACTACTATTAATAGTACAAGTGAAAGTGAACTACGTGTTAAAGTCAAGGATCCCATCCGCAGATCGAATGAAAGAAACTCAATCATTGCCTTCGTATAACGACCATATGTCCCATGATATCTTTCCAGTGCTTGATGGCTCGCCTAACAACAACCGAGACGTGTAAATCATTAGCTGCTAAGACCGGCCATGTCGAGAGGAGAAGAACAACCGCCCATATGGGAATAACAACGGTCAATGCAATGATATCGGTAGTATAGAAGATCAGTATCGAGAGTGCGATTGCAAAGAAAATCATCCTGCAACATTCCTCGTCAATATTGCGCATATCGCAAACTTTGGAACAACTTACCCCCAGATAAGGAGAGCAAATGGCAAGCTGAGCATCAAGGCGAGACTCTCGATGCCAAGGAGTGATTGGGACATTGAGAAAATGAATTTTGCCTGTGTCGGTGTGAGCCATGAGATAGGGCATTGGGACTACAGCTAGCGACGCACCACACTGTCAGCCGAGCTTCGTCTATTGTCGCTGACCTGACCCGCTAGGATAAGAGAAATCACGAGCGAGCCCATTGCACAAAGTGTGGACAGGTAAATGACAATCGTCACAGCTGGTTTTGTCTGAATGGAGGGATTATCTACTCCAGGAACTGTGAGGAAACTGACATCCACAGCGAGCATCACAGTTGACTGCCATCATGAGCAGGTCTGTAAATTCAAAGACCAACGACATACTTACAAACACAGTGAAACTGTTCCACTCGCTATTTAATTGGCTGATGAACTTCTTCCACCTAGGTTTGACCACGGTACTGTCCACCCAGATATTGTGGAGGGATTCGCTGTGAATCGCTGGAGAGTTGAACAGAACAACGTTCAAAATACGAATGAAGATGGGGTCGGGCTTCTTGCTGTTACTATCATATAACGATCGATCAGCATCAAGACGAGCACCAAGCTGCCCACAGAAATTGACAAATTTGGCCCGAACTATTTCGGAGCGGCGTTATTTGGGAGAAGAATGTAGATATAAGCCACCCACAGAACATATCCAAGTATCGAGCTGTGGTTTGAGACAAGTATATGAATATTCGACGAAGACTAGATTTGAATCTCATACCGACGATACAGACAGAGTGTTCGTTGACTTTTTCGATGTTATCTGCTTCTGATCAAGACGGATCCCGAAGATAATACTACTGATAGGCTGACCTTTCACTTGATCAACAACGCTGAGTATGTTTGATAGCTCATCCAAGTCGAAGGGAGAAAGTGATGTTTGAGATGTGATTGATTCTGCCAGAGAACTCATTACGTAGCCAAAAGGTTGCATAGAGCACCATACCAGCATGAGCATAAGCAATGATATCTCGCAAACAATTCACTGCCTGTCTAGGAAGAGCACGCATGTTTGGGAACAGGGTACAATGTTTCCTGCAGCATATAAGCGCAGATGAGTTAAGAGTAATACAATCAAAACCCGCTTGGATAAGTTTGATCACTATTTTTTCGATAGAGGGTAGGTAATTACTCACCATACGTTGATGAACGTACCAGTATTGCGCCTCTAATGCATATCCTAGGGTTTGAATAGATCAAATCGCTAAATCATCTCGATAAGTTAATTACACGCTCACTGATGTGATTCTTGTCCGAGACACCTCGTACGTGGATCATAAGTTCTCTGGATCTGACAACCTCAGGCCAGAAGATAATCCGTGCTTCATGATTTACAAAATAGTATCCAAAGACGCCTTCGGAAATCTTTTCGATAGCAAGCTCCATTGTGGCGCAAACATTGCCACTCTCTGCTGCCATTCGATTCGCTTGCTCGGCTGCAGCCAGAATATCAAGTCCAAGGTCATTCTCCAAAATATTCTGATCGGTGAAGACTCTCTGTGGCGTCACATGATGAGTGGTCTGAGCCATTTAATGATTCTTGCGCACCTGATGCGAGTTAAAGAAGAAGCGAGCGCCCTCAGGGTGAGTGAGCTGTAACCAGTCGGCAACTCTCATTGATGATCTGCAGAAATGTGGTGATGAATTTCATTATTCAACCGCAGTTTTCCTCACTCTGTAAAATTGTTCGGCCCTGGGCTAACTTCGAACACACGGAAATCTTTACTTCTACCGTTAGTGTTAGAAATACATTCAAGAAACGCGATTACGAAAAGGGCATACTGAGTGATATTCCTTTCATACCTACCGATTTGCGATGCAACGATTGGGCGAAGAGTAATCGCTCCTGGTTGACGGACATTAGGTACTGCCGAAGATGTCTGAGCAGAATAGGGTAGGTGATCCATTGGCACATGAGGTAATGGAAATGCCAAAGGACTCCCAACACAATTTTGAAAGGGTTCATCCTCCCTCTCGGGAGGGCGTACAGCAAGTGTTGTCACTGAGATCTGGTCTTGTGTCCCAACAGCAGGCTGAGTAGCTCCCATAATTCTATCAACGTTGGGTCTTTGTCTTTGTAAATGACTATCATGGTTGTACGAAATCCCGTGCAGTAGTCGACGGAGGAATATGATGACATGTCGGTGAATGCGGCACAGAACGATCACCGATAACTTCAAGAGTTTGAGGTGTTTCATGAACGTGACCAGTTTCCGCAATAAAGACTCTTTGAGTGACAGGGAGGCCATGAGTAGACTTACTTCAACCAGTGGGGCTCAGTACTGTGGTCTTGGAGGGTTTGGAAAAAGTTGCTGTACTTCAAGTGCCTGGATTGTGACTGAAATTTGGCCATCTACGCTCACATAAGCTGCAGTGTTATTATGAGTCACGTGCAACACAAGGACCGTCAAGCAGTGTATCATAAGTGGTCTGTAACTTACCATCCGCCCGCCTAGTGTAACAGAGCAAGTACTACTAGCTGATCTTCGGTATTAGTACTGCTTGTGTACCATTCCGGTGGAGCTGCCGAAATAAAGACCTCTTCTTTATTCCGACTCGTTCTGAATCCTGATGGGTAAGATTAACTTCACGACCGACGAAGCCTCCATCCTCCAGGCCTATAAGTTATCATCCCAGAACCCGACGTACGTGACAAATCCACTGTCTGAATGTACGAATAACCATTGTATAGTAAATGGGAAGATGTAGATCATGACCTCGAAGATCCTCTTTCTGACCTCCTCACTTCCCAATCCAACGATGGAGACGGTGACCCCTTGGGTCTTGGCGGCGTCATTGAGTATGTGTCATCGTTTAAGCCTCACACTCGATGCTAACAACGTTCACAGTCTGACGAGTTTGGATGCGGAATCGAGTGCGTGATTGAGTCTGACTTCAGCTAGGATTTCGGTCGTTCATGTGCTTCCAGAGATGTCTGTGCTGATATCGTCTAAATCATTTGATCCTAAAGCCTTTCTATCTGCTGTACACCCAAACGCAACATACCAAGATCTTGCAGCAGGCATTAACCACCTCCAATCATCCATTGATGCCCGTTCAGAAGCTGTCCGTGTCCTTGTCGAGGATAACTTCGATCGGTTCGTTGCCGTCAAGGCTTCTACTGATGGTGCGTTATGTATCATTTGTCTGCGCGTGCTGCAAAGTAACTAGTGCATGTTCGTAGCGTTATATGCGGAGATGCGTGAAGGATTACTGAGCGACAAGGCAGAATTTGCTAGCAAACCGCTTGTAGACTACTTAAAACGTTGGTTCCAGTCCATTCCTTTCAGTCCTATTTTTCATACTCTCCGACACAGGCTCAGCTGTGAAGGCCAATCAAGTCTTCCTTCCTATCCTCGAGAACGGCGCGAAAACTCAAAAGTTGCGCACTACACTCGGGGTTTTTGAGCGCTCCAAGTTCTTCTTCAGTCTCCCAGGATTTCTCGTGGAATCCATCGAGGCTGGAAGGTATGAAGCTGCATTGCGTCAGTATAACAAGGGGAAATTTCTCCTCGACTCTCGCCCTGGGCAGCTTCTCCCCGTCGAGGCAGGTGCCAACGCAGGCTCTACGGCACAACAGAAGAGAATATTAGACAAGGTATGGGCGAACGTTGAAAAGGTGATGGGAGAGATGAAGGCGCTACTTTTGGCACGGTTGCAAGAACAAGGAAGGAGCGTCGAGGAAATGGAAAGAGGGATTGAGTACGTTTACTCGTTATTGTTGTATGTTTCGCTCTCAACCAGACTGTCCAGGATTCTCCTGGAACTGAATGTGCCTGAAGACCCGATATGGACTTACTTTGATAGTCAGCATAAGCGCATCATGGACAGGATGAGTACTGCCTACAGGACTGGTGTTTCAAACATCGATGGCACGTTCTTCTCGTGTTGTTGAGTACTTTTCATACTGACATACATTATAGCCACAAAGTCTCGCACGACACCTGAACTGTCGTCTCCGAATGCGCTCAGACAGATCCTTGGTGCGCAACTCCAAGTATGTATCGTAGCGCTGGAGAGCAAAGCTCCCGAAGCCGTAATTGGTGCGCTATCATATCCACTCTATCAAGTTATTATTCATTTTCATCCCTGTCGTACTTAGCGCAAGCAGGTGGTCATGAAGTGTGGCAGGTTATCTGGGACATGGTAAAAAACGTCTCCGAGGTTATGGTCTCTTCGTTGCCCAACTTCTGGAAAATCGCAAGGAGCTTCTCGGAGGGGAAGTTCAAACGAGTTCGTGTCATTTGTGCGGTCATATCACTTTTCTGACGTCTACTCTTTCTTCCAGCCATCGTCATCGAGGCGCAGTGCCTCGCAATGCAGGCAAATGGCACTAGATATCATCAAGCTCTATATCAACTTCCTCTCGGAATTTTTTATTCTTTCTGACATCCTATCAAACTCTCCTACCCCCAATTCTCCCGAGCATCTTCCGTCTCATTCAAATTCGCTAACGACGGCTCACTGGCTGACCAAGATCCTTAGTGAAGTACAGGATTGCGTCACAGAGATTGGCGCATTGGAACTTGGAGAAGGCGGTCTGGTGAAAGGGCTAGTGGAGAGCGTGCGCTGGCGTTTTGAAGATATCCTAGTGAAATCTTGGTTGCGAGGTATGCGTTACTAACAACGTTCTACTATCCCTTGTGTATCTATTGACCAACTATCCCAGACGCAAACTACATGTATGCGCTCGAATCATTCACTCCTGATGTTTCCGTTCCTTTCACAACGCTCTACCTCGCTAATCTTGAATCGTTCATGCGCCACCTTGCAACGTCAGCATTCAAAATCGCGGGTGGTATCTCGACAGACAGTGGATCAGGCATGTTGCGGGCAACGCAACAGAACATCGTGCCACCAGCATTCATATCGAAAATCACGAAGGCATTTTTGGACGCAATATACGCGGTTCTGGATGGGTTTCTTGTGCTCGTCACGGAGGAAGCACCACCAGGTGTGGGCAGCATCGTGGCAGCGGGAATACCCGAGGGAGAAGGGAAGCAGGAGCTGATTGATCTGCGCGACTCGGTGCGTAGTTTTGTGTGCTCCGTAATTCTGGCCCCTGATACAGTCATGTGTTAAGAACACGAGGCTGCTCCTCGTGATATCCAATTTCTCACATTTATCAGGATCATTGATACCCAGTATGTTATCTCAACTGGAGAATGCGCTCAGCATATCAGTCGAGGATGATAAAAAGGTATTGTTCTAATTCTCCTACTTGCGTGGCCTTCCATGCTCACATTGTGACGTAGACATTAGTGAAAGCAGTGACTGCGCTTGACAAGACTCTTTTTGATGGGTATATCAAACCCAAGGCTGCCGCCGTCGCAGTCATCTTGCAAGAGGGCATTCTCGACAAAGACATGGATTGGTACGAGACGCCACAACCTACGGGTGAGCCTGTCCACTTCACTTGTTGCTACCTACTCTGACATTCACTGCAAGAAATACGACCATATATGTACAAGGCCTTGATGGGCCTTGTCGAGATTCACGCGCAAATTAGTCGCGTCGCGGAGAATCTACTCGAACGTGGGATGTACGCGCTTGTGGAGAACGTCGCTCAAGATGCATTGCTCTCATTCAAACAAGTCAAGCGGTTCGGCATGGGCGGTATGCTTCGCGTAAGCTACATTCTCCTTCCTTACATATTACATTATCGCTAAGATAATATCTACAGGCTACGCTAGAGATCGAGTTCATGCACCAAACGCTTGCTCGCTACGTGTCTCCATCAGCCGCGAAGACGCTCTCTGAGTTGTATAACAAGATCTCGCAGGCGTATGCACGACGGCCGGGAGATGAGAATTTGCAGGGGAATCTGGACAGTGTGAAGAGGACGTTGGCGGAGAGCCGGCGTGCGACTGGGATTGAATTTATGTGCTTTAGAGCAGCCAAGGACAAGAGTGGAAAGGGGAAGAAGGAGAAGGACGAGGGTAGGGAGCGGGGAAAGGATAGAGGGAAGGACAGAGAAGGCAGAGGTGACAACAGTACTTAGTAGGTGTTCATTGCAAACAGTTTGATGACATTCAGTGCGATCTGAGATTCAATCGATTTGGCTGTTCACCATCCTCTGAAGTTGTGATACAACTACGATGCACACGCTACCTGGTTCATGTAGTCTGATTAGCTCAGTCGAAATGTCCCTTGAGATATCATAGAGGAAGTTCATCAAAGTTCACAGTACGATGCAATAATGATGGGTTGGTACTACAGCAGGATGCTACGGTGATGTGAAATAAACGATAGGTATGCGAAACTACCCGATACTAAAGACCACCACGAAGACGGAGCACAAGGTGAAGGGTGCTCTCCTTCTGAATGTTGTAATCCGACAAGGTGCGACCGTCTTCCAACTGCTTGCCAGCAAAGATCAGACGCTGCTGGTCCGGTGGGATACCCTCCTTGTCCTGAATCTTCGCCTTGACATTGTCGATGGTGTCTGATGACTCCACCTCTAATGTGATCGTCTTACCCGTGAGGGTCTTGACGAAGATCTGCATACCACCACGAAGACGGAGAACGAGATGGAGGGTAGACTCCTTCTGAATGTTGTAGTCGGAAAGAGTGCGACCGTCTTCGAGCTGCTTGCCTGCGAAAATGAGGCGCTGCTGATCGGGAGGGATACCCTCCTTGTCTTGAATCTTCGCCTTGACGTTGTCAATGGTGTCAGAGGACTCCACCTCCAGCGTGATGGTCTTGCCCGTGAGGGTCTTGACGAAGATCTGCATACCGCCACGTAGACGGAGAACGAGGTGAAGGGTGGACTCCTTCTGGATGTTGTAGTCGGAAAGAGTACGTCCGTCTTCAAGCTGCTTGCCGGCGAAAATGAGGCGTTGTTGGTCAGGGGGGATGCCCTCCTTATCCTGGATCTTCGCCTTCACATTGTCGATGGTGTCAGAAGACTCCACCTCCAACGTGATCGTCTTTCCCGTGAGGGTCTTGACGAAGATCTGCATGCCTCCACGGAGACGCAGGACCAAGTGAAGGGTAGACTCCTTCTGAATGTTGTAGTCGGAGAGAGTTCGACCATCCTCAAGCTGCTTGCCAGCAAAAATGAGACGCTGCTGGTCAGGTGGAATACTGTAGACACAACCATCAGTTATAAGTGGCGTTGACCGGGACATATACATACCCCTCCTTGTCTTGGATCTTGGCCTTGACGTTATCGATGGTATCAGAGGATTCGACCTCAAGAGTGATGGTCTTGCCAGTGAGCGTCTTCACAAAAATCTGCATTCTGTGGCTCAATGTCAGTCTCGTATATACAGGAGATTAGAACGGTCAAAAACTCACGCGAAGGAGATGGACTATAGAGTGTACAGGAGTTTGTAGGAGTGGTTTGTGAGAGCAATTGTAAGGAAACGCCTAGATAACGAGTCATTATATAATGGGAGGTGGCGGAGTTTAAACATCCAGCCACACACTGTCACCTGTGACAGCGCCCCGGAGGCTCAGGAGCGCTCACTAAGCACTTTACTGGATCCTTCTGGAGGCGTAGGGCAGTATCTACCGCATGCGTGGCACAGGTTGCATCAAGGCTATGATCACACGTAACAATCAAAACGCAGAGTAAGATCCTTTGTCAGCGCCTCCAGAGTCTAGACTCTAGAAATGATATTCCATGGCTATCTGAGCAGACGTCCAGATAGCAAGTGGCTGACCCCAAGCGCTCTACCTCAAGCCTCCGCTGGTCAGAATTTGATACTCAGCAAGTGCATCAACTCTAGCATGCAGCATTGTTCGTCGGGTTTGGGAATCATCTAACTTGGGGTCGCGCTCGGATAAAAAACTTTTCAATCGCGAGTACAGCAGACTCTCGTACCAGTATTGAAATATCGTCATAGTATATTGGGATGGATGGCGGGGCCGTAGACCTGCTTGGGCAAGAGCTCGCTCGCAACGCCGGAGAGTCCGACAACTTTGAGGGCTGAACGCTATCGACAACACCCAGCCTTTTTTTCTTCGGTTTTGTGCGGTTATCATGTCCGAAGGACCGAATCCATCGTGACCCACCGATCAGCTGAGACACAGCTGTGTGTAACTTGTGAAAAGATTTACGCGTTGTTGACGGGGCAATCGAGACCTTGCGCTTGGATCGGCTGATTTTTTTCGTGCGAGATCTTCGGTGCATAGCATTAATATTATTTTGAGATGGGCAGCTGACCAAGTCTGTGCTCATGAGTGGGAACTAATCAGTACTCGCGACTGTGGTGGCAGGGAGGGATAAATGCTGCAAGGGACGATGGGACTTAGAGTGCTCGTAGCGAATCTTTGAGGGCGCGCAAGTTATCTTGACCGGCCTTAACCCGGTGATCTTCGCGTAATGACTTCAAATTTGGTGCTGCATAGAGATTGTACCTTTGAAAAGAAACTATAGTCCAATACACATGCATGTAGTATGATATATACGAAAGTACCAATGAAAACCGCTCAGATCCCACATCAAAATGCATCTACAGTATTTCAATCGTTTGGACGTCCATCAGGTCTCGAACAGAAGCCACATCCTTGACTTGCGCAATGATATCACGATCTGACGCGATCCTCTTGTATTCTCCGCCACGCTGCCGCGCTAGTAAAAATGCGCCAAAAGGCTGCCCAAGGCGAACAACCAACCGCAATGCTCGCGATTCTAGATCATCCACCTCCTGTTTTACAACAGAACGGTTAGGTGAGTCATCAGACGGAGACGAGGGCGGAGTCCAATTATCCCCTTCGCTCTCTGTATCGTCTTGAAGATCTGCAAAGTCTGGTAACTCGAGGATAGACCGATCCCAGGGACGGACAAGCATGAAGGTTTGCTGAGTGGGCCTTGTCCTCAAGAACTGGTCAATCGGCTTTTTGGTGGTGATCAGCAGGTCTTCGAGCCCGTCTGCCTTGACTTCATATCGAATCTCCTGGGATGGACCATAGCTCAGACTGACCTCTGTAACATTTAATGCGAGGCCAGGTAGATGTAGTCTGCAGTTCGTGAAACGAGCAGCGCTCGTGTTGTCAAGCCGGTCGTAAAGTTCCGAAGCAAAATCCACAATCGTGGGAGTTTCTCGCAGGGAAGAGATGGTTGTCTGAATCTGATCTTCGGATAAAGATGGAAGGGCATGTGGAGGAGTGGCGCAAGAAGTGATATAGGCCGGAAGACAGCTATTGAACTCGGAAGGTTGTCCGACCCAGTCGAGGACGGTGATGTCTCCCGACCGAGCCACGATCTCCTGCAGGAGCCGCCTGAGCGCGTTCTGCTTCTTCTCCCCGTAGATCACAGGTAGGTGGATATCGAAGATCCCAAATAACGAGTACGCGATGTCTTCTTGCAATGTGGTGACGCGAGATGACGCCCATTGAAGTCTCTGTCGAGCGTCGCTCATCCCAGGACAGAAGGAGATCAGAGCCCGTGCATCTGTTCCTGTCGCATCCTCCAACTCCTTCATGATTGCAGGGGACTCTTTGTGGTTGGAAGAGCTATCATCGAGATATAATGACCAATCATTTTGATAGAATAATACAACTTTTGGAGCGACGAACTCTTGAAAGGTCCATCCTCGCTGGTTCCAAACACTCCTCGCCAGTGCACCGGGACGGGATGAAGGAGGCACATCGCATAGGTAGACAATTGCAAGCGCTGAGTGGCGGTACCAGACGAACATGGAGTTGACCGATTCTTGAAGCTCGGTGTTGCTCCTCTTGTCAATGCAGCATGTGTCCATCCACGCCCAGCGATATCCAGAATTGCGAGCGACCACGCAGAACGACTGCAGTTTCGCGATCCCGCCAAGTCCATTCAACTAGCGCACATCTTTATCCTGGATGTCGTGCAGCAGCGCCTCCGTCTCTTCCCACCTGTGTGACAGCAAGACGCAGCGGAAGTATGCTGCTGCCACTTGCTTGATGCGGTCCATTTGAAGGTCTGAATGCTTCGTTGTGAATGACAAAAGCTCCTTATACTCTGCACTCGTTTTGAAGGCGTATATTTGGGCTGCTCGATCGCACAAAAGACCCGTGGATGTATTAAGTAGACGCAGCGGGGCATATTCGAGTTCAATCCAGACTGCTCTTTGAATGGCGTCTTCTGCTTCAGATGGACAAACATACTGCTGACGCAGATCTACAGAATGAGATAGGCATTTCGAAATCATGCAGGAGTTTCCCATGGCTTACCTCGTATCTGAGCTTCGTCAGAATCGTCCAACTTGGATAACATGATTTTGAAGGCCTCGATGGCTTTGTCGTAACGTTGCGCCCCACGTAGCGCTGTATGCATCAACTGGTATCCAACGTGAGATGAAGGATTGAGTTCAGTAGCCTATGTATACATTGCTGAAGTCAACATGGGCTACAAAATCATAGATGCCATCGTACCTTTTGCGCGTCGAGAAGCGCCTCTTCCCATAACCTTTTCCCCAACTGTTCCCTGCTGCGATTTGCGAAGACGACACAGGATTCAGAATCCAGGTTGATCGCCGCCCAGTACAGGTCAATAGCCATGCCATACTTGCTTGCAGCGAGGGCGTCTCCGCTGGCAAGACAGAGCGCGCTGCATTCTTCCATGAACACTGAGTGAAATGGAGGCGAGAATTGTAGCTCGTGTGACGTTAAGAACACCAGACTTGCATTCCAGGCAGCTGGCCTTCGTTGTTTTGTCAATATTGTCCATGATGTATCGGTATGATCTCACGGCATCTTGAAGTTTACTTGCCCAAAGGAGTGCATCACAACATTTCTGGTCTGCAGTGAGCCACAAAGATTTGAGATCCCAGCCGAAGAGCTGAACAAGGGATTTGATTATGAAAGCGTTTCGGGTGTGTTCAGCGTTCACGTACCACCAAATCCTCGTAAATTTACTCTCGGAGGGGGGTAGTGATTGTAATGATGTTCGACATTTTACTGGACGCTGATGGTGTTGAACACGGTCGAGGTGTACTTCGGAGGAATCGTGTCTTTGTTTAAGCTGTAGAGGTGCGTGTGTTATGCGTTTGATGGTGCTTCACTGTTTCAACCTCAATAGACGCCCAGGTCGCTTAAGGCTGTTTCGCTTCCACGCCTCCATCACTGTAAGGCACCCTACTGCCTACCCGCTGTCCTTGACGGTATGCCGTTCCAGCACTCCTGCAGAGCATACATGCGTCACACTCTTGTATAATCATAAACTGCAAATATTGGCACTGGTGTTGCAGTGAAGTGACTTCGAGGCCGGCCTGGGGCTGCTGGCAGCGTGATACGTATGGGCAAGTTGTGCTTGGGTCTTTAGGAATGTGCTGAGAACATCGCCAAGAGACAAGCCGTCAGCGTTCGGAGCCTGCTCTGTAGACCAAACCAGGGATGTTGTTTGTTGTTGTTAATATAACTAGCAGGTCGATGTTTGTCAATATTCATTCCGACTGATTTCTTCCAGGTAATTAATGTTTGATGTCGCACAGCGCGAGGATGACTGGGACTCAAAGCTCTTAGAGGTTCAATGTTTGTTATTGTTCTTCGCATGATGCACGATGCAATCGTCCAGAAAACGCTCAAATAGATGCTTGCCGCAGCATACGCAAGCCACGCGGAATTGAGGACAGGTTCAACAGTCTCGGAAAATATCTCACCATGGTCAGTCTGTCCAAGAGTACTTCAAAGTCATGGGTCACTCCTGCCGAGGAGATGAGGTATTTTTTGCTTATCAGATCACATTGACATTCCTAGTCTCTAGCTCACCCTTCTGTGGGACTGATGCAGCAAGGTCATGTATTCTGGACCAAGCTGACACGGTTCCACATACCACTCGATGAAATTTTCGCGCCAGGTAGCACTGGCTCAGTCTTGGCTGAAGGGTTCAAGCAACTGAGCTTTCGCGTAACGTGTTCTATCACTGAAGACCAGTTCCCGCACATCCAACAATTGACCCTGCCATGGGATAATGCCGCCCGCATGCTACGTCGTCAAAACGGCTCGCGTTGTGTACCTTGGAACTGAGTTGGTGAGTGCCGTTTGTGCTCTGAAAGCCTTTTTTTTGTAGAGAGCGATAATCACGTTGATCACACGTTTCCATGGTTGGATTCTCAGAATTACTGGAGACCAGGCGAACGAATCGTCCAGCTCAGAGCCAGCTTCGGGGTCACAGGCACACATGCGAATAGACTCATGTTTGGCCTGGAAGGTATCTTGGGATAGCACGTTTGGCTATTCAGATCCTACATATAGCACCCGAGTTGGCATCGTTCCTCTCTATTTCCATACTTTCCAGCTGCGATAACGCATCAGCTATTTCGAGCTAGTCTCAGACTATCGCCAGATGTGCAGCGTGAAATGTGCCCTTCGTTCTCAGACTGACCATATTACGATGCACTCCAGGACTAGTTATTCGGTTTAGACAAGTGTTTTTTAAATTAGCTAAACTAGTAGTAAGTGTGAGAATATAATACTAACGTACGACAAAGTTGAAACGGGCGGAAGATATCTCGCAAACATTGTGATTCGAATGCTAATCATTCGGACGTGGATGTGGCACCATATGCCAGAACCCCACTATTATGGATTCTTACTGTTCATATTGCTGCTGCTAGTAGAAGATGAGTTGTGATGGAAAGTTCCATGCAGAGCTGTCCGAGTGATGTTAGAGGCCATGTCTTTTGACCATGCAACCCCTGAAGCGACCCTTAAAATGATGAGCTGGGGTGTCAAAACCTAGCGAATTGTTAGTATATGACAGCTCATCGTAGTAGTGCAAGCGAACGTACCACGAAGGCTGCCCAGACTATTTCCACCGCCGTCGCACTTGGGATACCTTGGATATAGGTGACGAGGCAGGCGATTCCCAGAATTGTGAAAGGAAGGGAAGACTCCACCAGAATTGCCATAATGCCCGTGTAAAGACTTCTCTGTTCATCGTCAAGAACAGATCGTGCTCTGCGATAAAAGAATAGTAGTCGGGAAAAGATTAATGTAGTCACAATGATGTTAAAGCTGACAGTTAACGCGACCCATGAAATGCCGAATTGTGCGGTAAGGCCCTGCCATAGATTTGTCATTGGCATGGCACTCTCAATCACCATCATGATAGCCATAGCTGCACAGAGCAATGGTTACTTTGGTACAGGATGGACAACGTAGCACGTACTAGCAGATCCCAGGTATATAATTGCAGGGATGACGATTACTGGCAATCTTGACTCCCAAATAATGTAACAGCGGTAAAGCTTTCAAGATCATGATATATATGAGTATTGGAGCTCAATAACGATATATGTTGTAATCTCACCAAGAGTCCGTCTGTCATCATATTTGTGAGGCACACTGCCGATGTACCAAAGACATTGTACCAAGCGGCCGAATTTGCAGCAAAAAATGCAGGAGGGCCACCAGGGTCGTTTCGCCTTTCTATCCACATTAGTTCACAAAAGGCGTTATTGCTTGCGATACTGATGGTGAAAAGAAGCAAGAGAATGCCTCCAAAACATATGTAGAATATCCTGTGCTGCACTTGCTTAATCTTGGAGGTCACAAGCAGGTGGGTAGAGTAGGTATATAGGAATAAATTTCCTCCTATGCCCGGGGAGTACGAGGTGTCAATAATCGACTATTACTACTCATATGATAGAAGTTCACCATAAACGGCTGTGGAAATGGTATTCCCAACATACATCGCACGCTCCGTAGCAAGTTCGGTGGACGCCATGAGAGATACGGAAGGAGACACTGTGGGTTGGTTACTGGGACTACCAGCGTTTCAGCTGCACTAATATATAAATCAACAATACTTAATTATATAGGATTACGGCAGAAAGCATTCCTGGGTCCACGGCGAAGCTGGAAAGACTGTACCAGTAGATTTGATGGCATCATACACTGTTTACGTTGAGTCGCGACCCCGGCTCGATACAATCATTCCTTTGTGTTTCAACTTGAAGTTAGGTCGCGACTGGATCTCTTGCGGACTACAACACAGCAACCAAGAACCCAAAGCAGCGAGCAGTTGATTTACTTACAGCCATGTGCCGCATACAGTCAGCCCATGGCCATGTTCTTCTAATACAACAGTTAACCTCTCTGTTGAAAGTGTCGCAAACATGAAAACAAGACCAATAGACTCGTAAATATCACTTCACCTGAAGATCTTCTGTTCCTTTTTCAAATCATGTATTGATCTCCTCGGCCATCATGTCTTGCTCTTACTACTCTGGCGCCAATTTGCTGCATCACAACCCCCGCGGATACCTTCGCAGCGATTCAGAGTTTCAAAGTGTTGATCTTGGTGAAGTTGATGGTGGCGTTCTGAACACGCTAGTCGTCAGTAAGCCCGAAACCGTTGTGATGAAGGAACTGACTTCTGATGGTTTCAAACTTTCATATCAGTTTCATATCTAGTTTTAGAAGCGTGCGTAAAGTCACGCTCTCACAACAGTTTGTAAGCTTACCTGAGTTCCCACAATCAGCACAAATACTGTCCGCGAGAATCAAAGCGTGCTTTGATTATCACTGCCTTTTGGCCTAACGGTCGAGGGACGACAGTCTTGACTACTCACACAGGTATAGTATTTTTTTACGATTGCTCTATCAAGGGTTTTTGAACTTGCAACCTCCGATTGTCGCGACTCGCCTTTGCAAGGGCATATTCTCTTGTACTTCGCAAATCGTCTGCGGTCAGCACCCACCATTCCCTCGCCTTCCACCTATCATTCCTGATGTCACGTCCATTGTCGTATGATTACCGGCGCGAACTAGCAAGTGCATCTGCCCTCTATTGGAACAACAGTGTCACTGGCAGCTGGCATCAAGGAGGTAAGTACTTACATTTGATCCGAGGACACGCAACTGACGCAGTGCTCTAGGAATACAAGAAAAAGATTACGGCGCGGGTGAGTATGATGATTCGCGCCTGCTCTCCCCGGTGAAATTGCCGAGAAGTGTGATGAAGTTCTGCAGCCTGTTATCTGCCTAATCGCTTTCGATTATACGCTCAGAATGGTCTAACGTATATGACTGTGGACCACAACAAATCATATACGTACATGAGACTCATAGCGGTGGCATCGTATGGTTTCCAGTAGACCAATCAGATTTCAGATTTGGTATCTGGCTGCCATCTCACCATCGTGCGATATCGCATGGTGTTTTGCTGATATGATGAAACTTGATAGATTTTACGTCAAATTTGGTACGTTTACGTGCCATCTGATAGACTTAATGCCCGTGTGCCCGAGTCCTACTAGTCTATTGTGAGAACACCTGTACTAGGAAGGAACAAGATATATAATTAATAACTTTTAGTACGTGGAATTATCTTTCGTTGTGCCATATACCATGGATAACTTTCCGTACAAGCTGGCTCTTGTTGACCAGTTAACAGGTATCTATCATCACCGTTGCTTGTCGCGTAGCTCAAGGATGCCACAGAATCTCAGTTGGATAAATCAGTCATGATATGTATCAGAGGTTATGTCGATTGTAAGATAGCCTTCAAACTATCAACAGCATAGTCGCAATGTCTTCCAATCCAGCTCCATTGCTTCATGTCCTGACTGGTGGAAACAAGAGTCTCGAGGGGCCATTGTTCCGCGCGATGATCAGGGCCTGCCTACTAGCCGGAAGAGTATACATCGCAATAGCTATTGATACAGGAGCTATTGCTGGATTAGCTCTCTGGTTTCCTCCAGGGAAAGTTCTTTGGAAAACGTCAGTTGTAATTTTTGCTGGTCACGCAATTTTGCTTACCATCAGAAGTGATGCGCAGAAAAATCTTGGCTTTAACCAATTATTGGAGTCTCTGTCACCCAAGACCAGAGAGTAGTGGACTACCACTGTAAGTAGCACTGATTTTTACCGTTCTTGTCGTTGATGTCCATCAAAGTATGGTTCTGGTCTGGCTCCTTTTATCAAAACGGCGCTGTCTCCTCACGTGCGTCCAATCCTTTCATCCAAATTTTTCTTTAAATTATTTTCAGACTGCTGAGAGCTCCTGGTACCTGAATTGTCTTTGCGTTGATCCAAAGTATCAACACCAAGGAATCGCTACAAACCTGATCAAAACGGTGGAACAGGAGGTGTGGTGTTTTGACTGCTTGTTATATATGCATGATTTCATCCCATTCGCAGGTGATGTCGACGTCCATCCTTGCACTCTGCACAGATACCGATTTCAACGTGCGTGATAGAAAGGGTTGCTGAAAACTTGCTCATAGCACTACAGGTTGCAGTATACAAGGCGCTCCACTTTCAATACAAGGGAGAAGCGACTCTACCAACTGCAGAAGATGACTATATCAATATGCATTGTTTCACTAAGCCTGGCGCAAGGGTGTAGGAGTCGCGTTCAACTGTATTGACAGGCATGTCACGTCGGCGGCAGTTCGTGCCTGAATCATCAGAGCGCATGTTGGGCCATTGTTGGCGGTCTTATACTTACAGGCAAATGTCAGCGTCCTTGAAATTCAACGTCTATATCAATCTTTCCTAACCATAGAAAGAAGGTTGAGAACCACCAGTTGTTAGAGGCTGCGCTAAAGACGGTTCTGAATCTGGGAAATCAATGCCCGGACAGAACAGACTCGGCGAGTTCAATAACGAGTGTGGTATCGTAGCATATGACGTGACACACCCGGGCCATGCAAGGGACTGAAATAAATAAAAGAGGGTAGCGAATGATCTGAGTCTATGTAAGAGACCAGGGGAAAGAGGCAAAACGAGGGTAGGTACGTGAAATTAGTATGTATGATAAGAATGTACACAGATGTAGCGAATGTGGGTTGAAGGGGTATACTCTATATTTGACAATTTGGTTGACGGCGATGGCCATCTTCGTCTATTGGCTTGAAGGAATTGATGGAGCATTGAATACATCGATTATGCCTGTGATTCGGTGATTCTACAAGCCTTGTCACCCACGACTACTGAAAATCCCCCTCGTTTGGTAATGAGACTACAAGTTCCAGAGCAGGGAGACTGCCTATTCCGATTCGGGGTGTCTCAGCTGTCTCTGCAACTTACTCAATAGACATAATAAGATATTCGTCTTGCGGCGAGACCGCATTTCCTTTGTCTGCTGCAGCTCTGGGCTGTGTGCTTTTAGCCCACGTAGAACATCCAAGCCAACTTCAGAGGTTAGCATTATCGGTGAGGGAGAAACGACTCAGATCTGAACCGAGCCAGGGTGAGCCTGTAATTCAATCACATTAAAACTTCCCTGTATTCGTACCAAGAACGCTTACCAAAATCAAAGTAAGTCGATCCAGTTCCAAAAAACAGTCAAAATGACGCGTCGAGAAATCCGTAGGGCAGACAGTGGTGTAGGGATGATTCGTGATAATGTCTCTATCGTCCTTTGTGAAGCACATCTGAGCCTGCTGACTGAGCCTGCAGATGAGACGACCTGGTGAATTGTAATCGTAGACATTACCCGAGTCTTCAAAGCGAGAAATAGCTCTATTAAAGTCCCAGATGTGTACGTAGAAGGAACGCTCTATAGGGAGTTCTTCCAGTCTTTGTCCGGATTCAGGAGCACGATACGAGGCAGGGCATATGCCATTTTGCTGCCGAATAAGATGATTTGGTGGCTTGGATGATGCGAAAAGCAGCGTGCGTACTTGGGTCCCCACTCGGACCAAGGAATCTCGACAGGTATCTCTGACTGTGGCCTTTGTCGCAAAAATGGCCATAGTATCGACGACCAGTATCACATGAGCGCGACAGGACCTCCAAAACCATGATTTGCGACTCTAGAGATGTCACGTAGTCAGGCCGGGCTCACAATGCCAACAGCTGCTGTTTCTTCAAAACGGAATTCAAATGGAAGTCAGACTGCCATATGGATGCCAATCTCTTGAATGAATGCATCTTGCTAGAAATGTCGACCCAGTCCAGGGTAGTAGGAGTCTCCATGAAGCCCTGAGCATAAAGCTCTAATACGCATTGAATGTCGGCGAAATTCTGGGCCACATGCCAAAAGGTTTTGAAGGCCTAGCGTAATTCGAAAGTCAGCACATAGGAATCATTGAACCACGTGAAAGAATGAACTACTACTATACACAGCACGGAGGGTCTTTGAAATGAAGGAGAAGAATATGACTGTAATAGGAAGCGAGAATATCCCAACCGGCCGGCGCACACATTTGATATTCCCAGGGGTTATGGGGTACTGCTAGTATCGAGTCGAAACGTGAATTCCTCGTTTCTGCACAGAGGAGAATTTCACATTGAAACATTGCATAAACACCCGTGGTAAATGTATGAGATTGTTCAAGTTGAACGTTGAAGCTTTGAACAACGCTGAAATTCAGGAATTACATAACGAATGAAGCTTGAAGCTTGAAGCTTTGAAGTCTTGAAATGGCAGCAGATTTGCAAAAGAGAGCGGGAGCAATTTTTCAATACGCGTGGCGCGACGCGTCTTTCGCTTCTTCCTTCTATTATCAAGTCAAAATTTAGTATCATGGCTTTCATGTATGGGAAGGAAAAAGATGCAGAGCATGAACTGAGTGAGTCTTCGATTGCTCGACGATAGAATTTTAACTCTGACCTGAGGCCAGCCTCTGACCCCGGTTTCGTTGCATTCTTTTCCAAACTCCCAAAGAAATCTCCTGAAACTGGAACGATCCGTCTATTTGATCGCACAGACTACTACTCTGTCCACGGGCAGGATGCTCACTATGTCGCAACACACGTCTTTCGTACCAACTCCGTCCTCAAGTATCTAGGTGCTGGAGGCAAGGCTGGTGGTCTTCCGAGCGTCACGCTCAGCCACACCCTGGCTCACTCGTTTTTGCGAGATGCCCTCACATCTAAACAACTGCGCGTAGAAATATGGGTGCCCGCACCTGGGCAGGGAAGGAAAGCTTCCAAATTCATTTTGGAAAAAGAGGTGAGCAAGTAATGTCGTGTCTTTATAGCCATAATCAACCATTCGAAAGGCATCACCTGGAAATCTCCAAGCTGTTGAAGACCTTCTCTTTGTCAGCTCTGATGTTACATCGGCACCTATCGTTTTAGCTGTCAAAGTATCATCATCGTCAGTCATGAACAAAGCCAAGACCAAGTCAATCGGCATTGCCTTCGCGGATACCAGTGTGAGGGAGTTCGGAGTTGCTGACTTCATTGACAACGATCTTTTCTCGAATCTTGAGGTGGGTTTACTTAGTTGCAGACCGTCATCACTATCTCCTCACACTGGAGTAGTCTCTTGTCATACAGCTTTCAGTTAAAGAAGCTATTATTCCCACCGGAACAGTATCTGGAACAACAGACCGCGACCTCGACTTGAGCAAGCTAAAAGCCGTGTTCGAGAGGTGCGCCGTGGTTGTGACCGAACGTAAACCAAGTAAGTCAACATTTATGTGGTTTCTTAAGTCTATCTGATTCCAGGTCCTAGGCGAGTTTACTCCAAAACATGTGCAAGACGACGTTAAAAAATTAACGATCGACTCAGAAACGGATTCAGACTCTGCTGCTTCGATTCGTGGGTTTTGATATCTAAACTGCATAAACAACACTCACAATATTATCTAGCTGAGCTCTCCCTTCCTTCAGCCCCGTCTGCACTTTCTGCCTTGATCAGCTATCTTTCTCTCCTGTCTGATCCCTCCAATCACGGGGCATACAAGTTACGGACACACGATCTAGCACGATATATGCGCTTGGATGCTAGTGCATTGCGTGCACTGAATCTGATTGACGCCCCTGGGAGTACTGTAAGTCATTCAAGATGCAGTTCACACTGATATCTTCCCTGCTAACGGTCGCTCTGTAGGGAAGTATCAATAAACACGCAACCCTCCTTGGTCTGCTAAATAAATGCAAGACTGCTCAAGGAACTAGGCTTCTCGGGACATGGCTTAAGCAACCATTGGTAAATCTGCACGAAATACGTACGCCCGTTTTCTTACTCCACTTGACGTAACAAAACTTTAGCCTTGCAGGTAAACGACAAGACCTTGTGGAGACATTTGTAGATGATGGATCTTCTAGAAGAACACTGCAGGTTAGTAGTACCATACCCTTTGTCAAGGGGCGTCACTTATTTTCATTCCACAGGATGACTACTTGAAGCTAATGCCTGACCTCCACCGACTAAGCAAACGATTCAAGAAATCTATCGCATCTCTTGAGGATGTTGTGCGCGTATATCAAGTGGTCCTCAAGGTACTTTGCTTCGATTCCCGGCCCTCAGTGTTACTTACTTTACCCAACTAGTTGCCCGGTTTGCTTGAGACTCTCGAAGGTGTCCAATACGAACACGAGGAACACAAGGAGCTAATCGATGAAGTTTATATCAAGCCTTTCCAGGTGTGCATGTCATAGATTCGTCGAATTACATTATCACTGCTCCCTCTAACACTTTCTGTTACCAGACTGTCAACGAGAATCTCGTCAAATATGGTGAAATGGTGGAGTCGACGCTAGATCTCGAAGAACTCGAACATCATAATTACG
This sequence comes from Suillus discolor, assembly GCF_016758755.1. Classification (NCBI taxonomy): domain Eukaryota; kingdom Fungi; phylum Basidiomycota; class Agaricomycetes; order Boletales; family Suillaceae; genus Suillus; species Suillus discolor. Next base: position 136,489 of record NW_024541341.1, read on the forward strand.
CGATCAAGCCTGACTATGATGAGCGTCTGCAGGTTCTGGCAGATAAACTTGTGGAGGTTCATATTATGCCTATCAGAATAATGGCGAACAGGGCTGACGTTTTCTCAGATCCGGGACAGTCTTGATGCTGAACATCGTGCGACCGGCAAGGATCTCGATCTCGATCTCGACAAAAAGTTACACCTCGAGAACTCCCAGAATTATGGATACTGCTTCAGGTTGACGAAGAATGTACGCTTCCCGTACTGCGAGATGTCATAAGCTCACATACCCATCAGGACGCGAAAGCCATCATGCGGAAGAACAAATATATTGAACTCGGAACTGTCAAGAGCGGGGTCTACTTTACGACCAAGAAGCTAAAAGCACTTTCCACGGACCATCAAGAGGCTACGCATGAATATCAGCGAACGCAGAGCGGGTTAGTGAAGGAAGTTGTGAACATTGCATGTAAGATACTCCTCTCACCACTACTTTCGCATTCACATATGCCTTTTCCTTCGTACAGCAACATATACGTCCGTACTAGAGAATCTCGACCACATCATTGCACACCTAGACGTTATCATCAGGTGAGCCCCGCGACTGGAGCCTGCACATGTGGTAACGATCATCCAGTTTCGCTCATGTTTCTGTAAACGCTCCTGAGCCATACGTGAAACCAAAAGTCTCGGAGAAAGGCAAGTTTTGGAGATGATGTTCAACGCAGGAATTGATCAACGCACATCAGGTTCTAGCGGCTTAATATTACGCGACGCGCGACATCCTTGCCTCGAAGTTCAGGACGATATAAGCTTTATTCCAAATGATGTGGAAATGGTGAAGGGTAAGGTTTATGGCACTCTCACCGTTACATGTCTCATGTGCCGCCTTGTAGGCGAGGGTGAATTTCAGATAATCAGTAGGTGCTGCTCCTGTACCGTTTTAACGGAGCTAACCTACCGAAAGCTGGTCCAAACATGGGCGGAAAGAGCACGTATATTCGTCAGGTGCATCAGCTATGTCATCGTTCGCGAACGTCATTCTCAACCTACCTCATAGGTTGGAGTCATTGCTCTCATGGCACAGACCGGATGTTTTGTTCCTTGCTCGGAGGCAACATTACCAATTTTCGATTCGGTGCTTTGCCGTGTGGGTGCAGGTGACAGTCAGTTGAAGGGTGTCTCGACTTTCATGGCCGAAATGCTTGAGACTGCTTCGATCCTCCGAGTAGGTGGCATCTACACAAATATTTCCTCAGTCTGACTGTCGCGCACTGTGCAGTCTGCTACTCAAGATTCTCTCATTATTATTGATGAGCTCGGCCGCGGTATGTCTTCTGTTGTACGATGGGGCACAGTTTGTCAATATTTGCCTTATCTTCAGGAACTTCAACGTATGACGGATTCGGCCTGGCATGGTCTATATCTGAGTATGAGAACAATATTTATTTCCTGAAGTTGTATCTGACGGCACCCAAAGGCATATTGCATCCCACATCCGCGCTTTCTGCTTGTTTGCTACTCACTTTCATGAGTTGACTGCCCTCGACCAGGAGCTTCCTCACGTCAAAAACCTTCACGTCGTGGCTCATGTGAACCAAGAAGATGCATCTGCGCCGCGTGAGAAGGATATCACGCTCTTGTACAAGGTCGAACCAGGTGTGTTTCGATGTTCCGACCAAACCTTTTTCTCTGAAACCTTTGGATGAAGGCGTTTCGGACCAAAGCTTTGGTATCCACGTTGCACAACTGGCCAACTTCCCTGAAAATGTGGTCAAAGTTAGTTCTGTATAGAACTGTTCTCATAATGTCCGCTGACCGTGTTTTAGCTCGCAAAACGGAAAGCTGATGAACTAGAAGATTTTGCAACCGGTAATTATTACAAAAAAATGTCATGAATCTGTCACGCTGATGTTTGCTGAGCAGGACAACAATCAGAACCCGAGCATTCGGACGAAGTTACCGAAGAGGGCATCCAAATCATCGAGGAGTTACTGAAAAAGTGGGCCTCCGAGTCTTCAGCTGATGATGAGGACGTCATGATGGAAGATGTGTCACACGAGGCTCAGCTATCTGAACTGCGGCGATGTGTCGAAGAGTTCAGACCACGCATAGAACAAAATGCGTGGGTACAGTCTCTTCTCACGTCTTTCTGATCTCTTGCTATTTCATTTCCTTGCTATTCTCGCTATCATTGCTGTCTGGATACCATACATAATCAAACTGCCCTGTATCATTTAGTATTGTCGCATCTTCCGCAACTGCGTCCTCGCGTTCAGGACGATTGGGGGGAGGGGGGAACTTTGGCGTTCGAACCTTTGTGGTGCGAATGTTCATTTCCGTGGTTTTACTTTGTTATTGCTGGACCCTGGACTGGAAGCCTTCGTCACAGGCTGTGGTGATAGGCCTACACGATCAAAAGGCGTGTTTCGCTCGCTCAATGCCGGTGGACAATATTGGCACTTGAAGCGAGCAGAGATCGAGTCTTGCAGTGTCAGGAGGGGGTACCCATGAAGACTTTAATTTCCAGCTTTGACCTCATCACAATACAGATTCGGAGGTGACCTGGACTCGTCACCGCTGACGCTAAGCCACCTCCAGCTAGCATGTGTGGGGTGCCACGAGCAACCTAACGCTGGCGACAGTGGGACAGATGAAGGGCGAGGACCCACGCCGGCAAAGAAAGATCAAGCGTGAGGTAGATGAGCACGCGGCCCACAACAGTGGGGGATACGAACATGTGGATCACTGCAGCAGAGCTGAGCGCACAGCTCATGACGATGAAAAATAAGCTTGCGGTTCGCGGTGGCGTGAATGGGCATGCCACTCATCATAGAATGCGGGACACACGGTCCATAATAGCCAAAAAAAAAGAGGAAGTGGTGCGAGGCAGCGCACACTGAGTGTGCATAATAGCGAAAACGAACACAAGAGTTGTGACCAAGTAGATCGATGTCGATGAAAGTTGCTACTGATCGCCGAGTTATTACGGTGGTGACACCGTGGTGTGGAAGGTCAAGCAGCAGCATCGCAGCGATGTGCACTGGAATTTGGAAAGCGGGTAGTGATAAAGTAGAAAATGAAGAATGAAGGGGCAGGAGATTAATCGATTAATCCTAGCGCCAGACATAGTAAACGGTGCACTCGAGTAGGCCCATCGGAAACGATCGAATGAGAATGAGAAACATACCACGATCGAGCCTGAGTGGCATGAGGATTGCGCATGCGACTAAAAGGCGCACATAGAGGTATTCTATTAGACGCCGTGTGCTGAGTGTATTGTTCCGAACATGACTCCGTAAATTCAAATACAGGCCGCGAGAAGCGAGTTCATTGAATAATATGTATATGTAATACGTGACCGATCATCGGCACCCCGGACAGCCTCCGGGGCAGTGTTGCCGTCTAATATGTTGATGACACGATGCTATCACTTGATTTTTCCTAGTATTAGGTCAATAACAATGCGTTGGTTTATCGCCCGTACCCTGAAGTGCACAGCCGAATCCTCACCGCTGCAGCTCAACCAGCAGCTTAGCATCATGATAGGCTGCCATGTGTGAACTTGTGTCGTAATATATCGTAATATCTAGGCCTGAAAGGATTTCGTTACATTGGCATATGAACTTATATCCATAAGTTGCCTCCCCCATGCTCAACGCCGTTCTCTGATCTCACAGGCTGGCACGTGTACGAACATGCTGAATACGAGCGTCTTCATGATCATACCATTACTGATTCCTGTTTTTAACCAGAACGTAGGCTGACACTACTCAAAAGCAGCGAAAACGCAAGTCAAGACGTACCTTTCTCTGTCTTGTCTTGACTCTTGAGTCATTAGTTGAGTCCTAATCACACACAACCATCTAGTGTGAGTGTTATTTAACTCTCCCTTAGCTGAGGTAAACTTGAAATCAGAAGCCCTTCATGAGCTCATCTCAACCTCGCGATGTTGTTGATCCCAACAATACTGAAGTCGGAGAACATCCTCACCGCCCAGACACATGCAGTGTTGTCATTTGCGGAGAATCCGGATCTGGTAAAAGTTCCTTGGTCAATTTGATCGCTCGGACGAACATGGCGGTGACATCTTGCGATGCTGGGGGATGTACGACTACAACCAGTGTGCACGAGGTGTTGATTCTGAACGAGACGTTGAAGGTGAAGCTTTCTGATACAGTCGGTCGGTCCAATTCGCCGCTCCTCGTGGCTATTGCTGAATTAGATTGTAGGTCTGAACGAGGGCCCCCGAGGCATAGTTCCAGATAAGGAGGCTCGAAGAATTTTGAAGAGGCTCCTTCGAACTCTGACGGAGCAAGGCAATCTTCATCTCGTCATGTACTGTGTGCGGGGTGAGAGAGAGATTCGGACACTCCGCCAGAACTATCAGTTAATCCGCTCTCAAGTCAAGGGGAAAGTTCCAATTGTCCTTGTCGTCACATGTTTGGAGTCCTATCAACCAGAGATGGAAGACTGGTGGAGGATTAATGAGCGGATCATCTCAAACCTCGGGATGACCTTCGCTGGCCACGCGTGTATCACCACAGCGACAATGACAGGACCTGTGTTTGTGGAGCGTCGCACCCACTCATACGACACTGTCTGCAAACTCATCGAGCAGTGTCACCTATCGAATAACACAGGGTACGTATTCCCTATACTCTTTGTATCGCATCTTCCTAAAATTTATCAGTGGCAACAAGCACCCAAATGTTGTTGTCTTTGGGCAGAGAGGAGCAGGAAAAAGCTCACTCGTCAATCTCATTGCGGGAAAGAACGTAGCAAATACATCCATTGACCTAAAGCGCTGCATGCTGAAGTGGGAAGAATATCCCGTCAAATTCGATGGTGGCTCTTACAATATATTCGATACTGTTGGACTCGAGGAACCACAGCTGGGAATCCCACAGTACCTCGATGCTGTCGAGAATGCCTATAGTCTCATCCAGAATTTGGAGAGACAAGGTGGCATTGATCTACTCATGTTGTGCATGCGCGCGGGCCAGCTCACTGCTACGCTTCAAAACAATTACCGGCTCTTTAACGAATTCCTTTGTGAAAAGAAGGTCCCCTTCGTTATGGTGATCACATACCTCGAAAACGAAGTCGGGGAAATGGATAACTGGTGGAAGAGAAACGAGAAAACTTTCCGTCACCAAGAGTTCCATGTCGATGGTCATGCGTGCATCACCGCCATTCGAGGCAATTGTCCAGAACGGTATGAGCAATCACGCACCACGATCCGGAAACTTGTCAAGGAGTTCACTGCTGACGGGCAGAAGCGAGCACGGAAAGAAGGAGAGGAGACAAACCAGTTCATGTCGTTGATGCGAAAGCTGAGGGGGCTAGTTTCAGCGAAGTCACGTTCGAAAAAGGATAATATTGTCCCTCGCCTCACCAAGAGGTGCGGTTTGACTCCAAACGTCGCCAAGCAGTTGGCCGATAGGATTAAGAAAGACGCGGTAGAAGGACCTAGTTGACTCGACTTCCCGTGTTCGGTAGCTTGTGCTCATTCTGGTTGTAGACTTTTAAATTTATATTGGAACTGCAACGCGTTGACGAGGGATTAGTGCTTGCAGGATGAGATTTTCCTTTTATCAACGCCTGCGTAACTACGAGAGACTACGCCCAGAGCTCAATTAACGGTCAGCGGGAAAGACATTCTAAATCACGCGAAACTGGTGCGCACGCGTACGTGGGGTCTTCATTTCTAATTAGACATAGATAATAAATATTTAAATTGTAAGGAGAATTTCAAAGAGTAGAATAATTATGCTTGTAAGAAATGATGACGTATTAGTCTACAACCGGCATTAATGAGCACAAGCTATCGAGCACGGGAAGTCGAGTCAACTAGGTCCTTCTACCGCGTCTTTCTTAATCCTATCGGCCAACTGCTTTGCGACGTCCGGAGTCAAACCGCACCTCTTGGTGAGGCGAGGGACAATATTATCCTTTTTCGAACGCGATTTCCCTGAAACTAGCCCCCTCAACTTTCGCATCAACGACACGAACAGGTTGTCTCCTCCTTCCCATAGTCGCTTCTGCCCGTCAGCAGTGAACTCCTTAACAAGTTTGCGGATCGTGGTGCGCGATTGCTCATACCGTTCTGGACAATTGCCTCGAATGGCGGTGATGCACGCATGTCCATTGACATAGAACTCCTGGTGACGGAAAGTATCTTTGTTTCTCTTCCACCAGTTATCCATTTCTCCGACTTCGTTTTCGAGGTATGTGATCACCATAACGATGGGGACCTTCTTTTCACAGAGGAATTCGTGAAAGAGCCGGTAATTGCTTTGAAGCGTAGCAGTGAGTCGGCCTGCGCGCATGCAGAACACGAGTAGATCAACGCCACCTTGTCTCTCCAAATTCTGGATGAGATTATAGGCATTCTCGACAGCATTGAGGTATTCTGGGATTCCCAGCTGCGGTTCCTCGAGTCCAACAGTATCGAATATGTTGTAAGAGCCGCCATCGAATTTGACAGCATATTCTTCCCACTTCAGCGTGCAGCGCTTTAGGTCAATGGATGTCTTTGCTACGTTCTTTCCCGCAATGAGATTGACAAGCGAGCTTTTGCCTGCTCCTCCCTGCCCAAAGAGAACGATGTTTTTATGGTTGTTTCTACTTATTATTGTTAGAAAAATATAGCACAAGGATCTTGTCTAGATTCCTCGTACCCTGTATCCGAGTACATTGCGATTTGGAAGAGATGTTCAGGATGTTACTAGGGTGCCGTAGTGTTTGACCGCATTTCTTTTAAACCCTACGAATGTTGACCACGCTCCTTGCACCCATATTTTAGACGCCTCCGAGTCGATCGGATACTGACTCGACGATTGACGTTTGCCTACGGATTGCCGCTAAGCCGCATCTGTCAAATGAACTTGAGGTAAACTCGTGTTGATGACACAATGATTCACGAAATTAATTCCTAGTTACCTGTTAGAAGAGCTTGGTGAGCGTCATAACCAAATACAAATTACATTCAGGGATCACTTCAACGAGTTAGAGAACGAGCGTCAGAGCCCCTGCAACTACATGCAGCTTTGGGGCAAAATAGCAGAGGCGGCGTCTGTGGCGATCGTACGATTCGTGATGATGATATAGTTAGAAGATGGGGAGCCAAGTTGAAGGGCAACTGACATTCCTAGGCCTCGAGATTATGTCGTGGCTTCAACTTCTCGTTACGGTGAGGCGTGGCATTTCATACCAGTACAACTCCGACACTTGAGTCCTAGTAGCGTGTACAAGCAAATCTAACCATCTACAGACCGAAGCTCCGAGCAGCGTGTGGTACTTACATAACAATGACAACAGTGTAGAGCACTTTACCAAATTACGTTTGCGCAGTCTGAGTGTTTCTTTGTCTGAGCTCGAGATAAGCGCATCATACTCTGGATATTGTGGTGCAAAGGGTCCATTCCCTGGAGTTCTTAAGGACAGTGACCTTGAATCGAAGTCGAAGTTCATGCATGTCGGTTCGAACGTTCAAGCTGCAACTTGCCTCATGGTGGTCGGGGGTTGCCGATAACTCCCCGCGAGTCTTGGTTCTTCATGAAAATCGGTGCTCAATTAAATGGTCCATGCATATGGTGAAATATAAAGGTTATTAGTACTGTGAAAGGATAGTGATTGATAAGTCACAATCGACAATGTGGTCGTGTTATTATGTAATGAAGGAGTGGTAGTCAGCCAATAAAAGATCGTTTATCGTTTATGGTATATGATCTTCCTCTATACAGGGCAGCTGTTTATGTAACTGAGACCACACGTATGAAAATTGAGTTACATCCACAACATCTAATCCTATATTGACCTTGGAGGGGCGTCCACCCGCGCGTGTAATTTACGGGATTCTTATGTGCCAGGGTTCCAAGGGCAGCAAGGAGAGGACGGGGGTTCCTGACATGACAACCTTTGAGGGTATGTGCTGATTAAGCTTACTGCGTTATAGTCTACATGTCGTAGCTTTGTCTGAAATAAACACGAAGGAGATGTCAAACATGCCATCACTGTCAGCAAATAGAATAGAAATCCAAAGATCGTTGTGGAAATGATCACCAAAGCGATGCTGGGCTGCTGGTACCACATGTTGCCGCCGAGGGCGATCCCAAAGAGAAGAAGGGATATTTGAAGCAAGAATTGCATGACAGCATCGAGATACCATGTGATGAGGCCGTCAAACATCTCTTTCCTCGGTTCTCCAGCGAGCCGCGACCATATCTGTAGAACTTGTAGTACCCGAGCCGCTGCTTGCCTAGTATGACCCCGAATGCTGAAGCTCATGGAAAAGCTTGCGTATGCGACCCATTTGGATCCTCATAGCCAGCACAGTCGGCAACCACGTAGACGCTGGGTCTGCGTGGATGGAGCCCGCTGCAGTGAGGTTGCCGAGTCTGATCTGCACGAGTTGCGCGAGAAGGCCATTCGTGGTGTCGCTGGTGTCGGGACTGAGATTGGACTCCATGACGACAATGAAAGACATGCTGGCAGCGGACAAAAGACCAGACTGATCAAGCATCAGTTTCAAAGTGGATCAAAGATGAACGCGAAACGTACGGTGAGCAAGATATCGCTCATGTCGCTGTGGTATCGGTCGAGGAACTGGTCGTCGTATTCTGCTGTAACTCGTTGGTATATTACCTAGAAACGATACCGATTGTCCTTGCCATCCTTCGACGCAATCGTCGAATTCTGGAGAACTTCTTCATGACACGTGCTCTGCGTGTAGGGTGTGTCTCAGCTGCGATCGCTCGCCTTGTTTTTTTTTGCTCACAATCCATTGAGATTTAACTCGTCTTTCTTCACCCGGCTGAGACATCTTATGAGCTTTGTTTAAAATCGCAATTGATATCGACTTACGAAGCCAAATCGCTGTCCGGTACAACTTTGGAAGCACTTTCCTGTTCGTGACCTTCTGATGGCTGGGAAGGCCCAGCATTCGAACTGCCGCCCTGGTGAGGATTTAAACAGAAGCATCAGAGCAGAACCACTTACATCACTGATGGTGGCTTCACCGGTAAAGGTGTACCATTTTCCTTCTCTCTATCTTCCTGTTATACGGGTGACAAACTCAGGAATCGGCCGCTTACTCTGAATCCTCTGGGGGTCCTAGGGTCTGTTCTGGGGCAGGCTGCTCGTCGGCCCTAACGCGATGGTCCTCAGCGCCGTCAGTGCTCGATTGCTAAGTTCGACATGAGTAAGTGAAAGCTCTAGTCATATTTGGATGCGGGCAGTGGAACTGGGAAGAGTATGAGCGCATAGATATAAGTAATGGTAATACACAGCAGGCTGGTCGAGCGCCTGAATCCATCACGAACACGTCTTTCTTGACACTGAGGGTGTCGTGAATGTTGCTATCTTGCTGCCAATTCGTAACACAGTGGGGGTTTTGACATTTTACCACATTTTGCCACTAGTGAAATCGCATTCGAAATGCAATCTAGAGCGCTCCAGAGCGTTCCAGGCTAGGTCTAGAATGCTCTAGCCAGGTCTAGAACTGCTTTTGATTGAAGTTTTGCAAGAGGTAAAATGTCCAAACCTCCGATGTGTAAGTTGTGAAGAAAAGCCAAACCAGGTGACCTAGGGTTACTAAGGTGGGGTTAAGGTTACTCGTCGGCGTGTATCGCAATTTTAAAACTCGGCCGGTGACGTATTCTCGATTTTAGGCTAGGCATGGCTGTCGAGCTACATGCGTTACTGGGACGCGTCCATGCCAGGCTTGGCTCTCATCCTCTTAATTAATGCGTTCGACAAGATGACTCAAGACTATCATTGCATCTAACTTGAACGACATAAGACTCAAGAGCGACTTGGAGATTTGACGGAGAAGACACGATAGGCTTAGTGGAATATGCACTCACCCCAATACAGTTCCAGGGTTAGAGTCACTATGGTCTTTCGACAATGATGACATCGGCCTGACCTCAGGCAAGCAATTCTCGGGCGATTTTGACGTTGCCAACTGTTGGTCATTGAGCGGACAAATGGCAAGCTTCTTCGCTCTTCAGGCCTCAGGAACCATATCAAGTAAGGAGAGGTGATGTCCGGCATGTAGACTACACTTCCAGGCCTCCCCATCGTATAGTTCTACCGCGAGAGCAGGTTATAACCATGACAGCCATTCAAAACATATACATCTCCGACTCTAACGCGCCTGCTGAAGTGCGTCTGTGTTCCCACCCAATTTCGTTCGATGCTACACATATGATATCGACCGCCTTCGAGTATTGCGTAGGTCCAGTCGGCTTCAACGTTTTTTTTGTGGTGCAACTGATAACTGTGGTGGTTTAAACTTAGAGACCCAAGGCCTAACATTTGCTTCTGGGCATGATTGTTATCTTGACGTACGTTACTGGGATCATATCAGAGCATCCCAGACACTTTCATCACGCTGCGTTCTTAAGACGTCCTCCTCAGGAGGTACGCGCTGTCGCCCATAGTAATCGATCACAACACTCAAGTCCTCGTCGCAGTTCCAGACCCGATACACATCCAAAAATGATCCTCAAACACTTTCAAGGCTTTCATTCTCGCCCCCTTCTGCTGTAATAAGGTCATTGGGATATTTGGCAGCTGATCACGACCAGGCTCCGCTACAGCCGATAGCGGGGGACCGAAATACCCCTTGGTTCGCTCAGAAATATGGATGCATGAAGGCACCTTGCGATGTGAACACTGAGACATTCAAAGTCATACATTAACAATGACATTATCATACGTGAATCAATGTAAGGAATACGCCTAACTTCTTCAATCCAGACAGTGCGAAATCGTATTGCAGACAAAGACTTTCATGAAGAAAGGAGAGGCAAAAAAATTCTCTTTTTTTTAGCGATTGGTGAAACAATTGCATATCTCCTCGCATGCGATGATCTTGAAGCCGGCAATATTTTGCAAGCCTAGTATAGGGGCTAGTCCTTATTAGAAATGATGTCATAAGTGAAAGGTCATGTGAATGAAGGTCAATGAACGATTGAGTGGCACATTATGTAATACTAGGTGATTCCGATCACCCTGGCAGTGCCAAGTAATCCCCGACTCCTATGTAGGAGGGCTTTGTTTTGATGATCGTTCTCGTGGTGAGGTGCATACGCCGTGAGCTTTATTCGTCATCGGAAGTTCCATTTTTTGAGTCTATCTAGATTCACTCTTAAGGGTCCGTTGTCACTTCAGTTGACGGTGTCTTCACTCATCGTTATGTTTATCCTCGAGGACGTTAAACATCAATTGTCGTTCATGGCGTTACATAAACAAATTGTAATGATATCTGATGTTTTGAATGACTTAGTGGGTCGAGAACCAATTTGGTTTTCGTGGTCTTATGACGAAATTCGGTGCGCTCTTAAGCCTCTTTAAGAGTGTCACTCAGCTTCGACATTATTTGGTGCAATTAGGCGAGCGTCGTATCCAAGGTCGTACTTGTGGTCGTAAATGTGTTCCAATTCAACGTTTATCTGCTTTTTTTGAGGAACACGTTCTACTGCCAAAATGATGTACATATACTAGCGAATGACAAACAAAGGAGTCGGGGATGGGTACCGGGTGCTTACACCGTTACCGATATGTAACATGAACATGCTGATGACATGATGCTTGTTAATAACACCAGGCGACCACTTGATTTTCACTAGTATTAGGTTAAAAACAATGGAGTCGTCCGTACCCTGAAGTGCACTCACGGTGACTCACCACTGCAGGTTGCAGCTAGACCAGCTTGGCATTATGATATGCCATGTGCGAAACCCAATGTATTTACTAGGCAACAATCTCGGAGCATAGTGGTTTTGATATCTATGAGCTCATGCAGCTACGCCTTCTCCCCAATGCCCAACACCATTCTCAGATCTCACTGGCACGTGCACGGAACATGCGCGTACTGACTCCAGGCTGACACTACTCAAAAACAGCGAAGGCGCAAGTCAAGACGTACCTTTCTGTCCTTTCTTGAGTCATTATTGCAATGTCAAGTCCTGCTCGCGCACAACCATCTAGTGTAAGTATTGTTTGACTCTTCCTAAGCTAAGCTAAGGTTAACTTGAAAGTAGTCCTCCATCTCATCTCAATGTGTTGTCATTTGCGGAGAAGCCGGATCTGGTAAAAGTTCTTTGGTCAATTTAATCGCTGGGAGGAATATTGCAGTGACATCCTGCGATGCTGGGGGATGTACAGCTGAAACTAATATGTACGACGATTTGATGATTCGGAACGAGACGTTGAAGGTAAAGCTTGTCGATACAGCTGGTTGGTCCAGTTCTCTGCTCTTCGTGACTATTACTGAATCAGATTGTAGGTTTGGACGAGGGCCCCCGAGGCACAGTCCCAGATACAGAAGCTCGAAGAATGTTAAAGAAGCTCCTTCGAACTTTGACGAAGCAAGGCGATATTCATCTCATCATGTACTGTGTACGGGGTGAGAGAGAGATTCGGACGCTCCGCCGGAATTACGAGTTAATCCGCTCCCAAGTAAAGAGAAAAGTTCCAATTGTCCTTGTCGTCACATGTTTGGAATCCTATCAACCAGAGATGGAAGACTGGTGGAGGGTTAATGAGCCAACCATCTCACACCACGGTATGACCTTCGCTGGCCACGCATGTATCACCACGGCGACAATGACAGGACCTATGTGTGTGCAGCGCCGCACCCATTCATACGACGCTGTCTGCAAACTCATCGAGCAGTGTCGCCCATCGAGTGACGCAGGGGTTCACACTGGATTGTCACCAGGCACTATTCACCCCATCCATTCTACAAAGCCTGCGACGTGCGTATTCTCTGTACTCTTTGTATCGCATTTCCCTAACATTGATCAGCAGCAACACAAATGTTGTCATCTTTGGGCAGACAGGGGCAGGCAAAAGCTTACTCGTCAATCTCATGGCGGGAGAGGACGTAGCAAAGACGTCCAGTGACCTGGAACGCTGCACGACGAAGTGGCAAGAACATCTCATCAAATTCGATGGTGGCTCTTATAATATATTTGATACTGTTGGACTTCAGGAATCACAATCGCAAACCCTACAGTACCTCAATGCTGTCGAGGACACCCATAGCCTCATCCAGAAATTGAAGAGACAAGGTGGCATTGATCTACTCATCTTCTGCGTGCGCGCATGCCGACTCACTACTACGCTCCGAAGCAATTACCGGCTCTTTAACGAATTCCTTTGTGGAAAGAATGTCCCCATTGTTATGGTGATCACATACCTCGAAAACGAAGACGGGGAAATGGATGCCTGGTGGAAGAGAAACAAGAAAACTCTCCGTCACCACGAGTTCGATGTCGATGGACATGCGTGCATCACCGCTCTTCGAAGTGATTGTCCAAAACGGTATGAACGGTATGAACAATCGCGCACCACGATACGCAAACTTGTCAAGGAGTTCACTGCTGACGGTCGGAAGAAGCGAGAATGCAGAGGAGGAGACGACTCGTTAGTGTCATCGAGGCAAAAGCTGAAGAAGCTACCTTCAGAGAATTCGCGTTCGAAGGATATTGTCCTTTACCTCACCAAGAGGTGCGGTTTGTCTCCGGACGTCGCAAAGCAGTTGGTTGATAGGATTAAGAAAGGCGCGGTAGAAGGAGCTACTTGACTTCGTATTCGATAGCCTGTGCTCATCCCGTTTGTAGACTTTTAAATCGATCTTGAAACCGCAGCGCGTTGATGAGGGATTAGCGCCTGTAGCACTACAGATCATGGTCACAGATCATAATGCCAACGAAGATGGGACTTGCAATATTGATTCCATGTTGCTGTCGAGTGAGTGTTCTTGCATCCATGTAGAAATTAGTAGTACCCAAAAACCGTCACACGTGATTCTGCCATCTGCCGGCAGAATTTAGGCTCGGAGCCAGCCCAGCTCCGAGTCGTAACCACGGAGGAGCCGAGTGGCGACATAGTTAACCTATTGCGGCCCTGGCTTACATCTCAGTGTTCTGGAAAAACTAAGATGTGGCTGTCCATGACTGGTATGTAGGGACAGTACGCCAGGTCAGTGGACTTTCCACTCCCACTCCGAGTCGATACCTGTTCACGACTGTCTTCCTGTTATCAAGGCCCGCCTAACTACGACAGGAGTCGGACTACGCTCAGAGCTCGATTAACGGTCAGCAAGAATGTCTCCAAGACATTCTGAATCACGCGAAACTGTGGTGTGTGAGGTGCTTGTTTTTCGAATTGGACATGCATGTGTTGTAATTGAGGAGAATTTCAAAGAGTGAAATCATTACAAGTGTATGTTATAACGTATTGGCAAGGTAAGTCTACAACCGGAATGAGGACAAGCTATCGAACACCGGAAGTCAAGTAGCTCCCACGTCTTTCTTAATCCTATCGGCCAACTGCTTTGCGACCTCCGGAGTCAAACCGCACCTCTTGGTAAGGCGAGGGGCAATATTATCCTTCTTCGAACGCGATTTCCCTGAAACTAGCCCCCTCAGCTGTCGCATCAACGACACGAACAGGTTGTCTCCTCCTTTCCATGCTCGCTTCTGCCCGCCAGTAGTGCACTCCTTGACAAGTTTGCGGAGCGTGGTGCGCGATTGCTCATGCCGTTCCGGACATTTGCCTTGAATGGCGGTGATGCACGCATGTCCATTGACATAGAACTCCTGGTGACGGAAAGTATCTTTGTTTCTCTTCCACCAGTCATCCATTTCCCCGACTTCGTTTTCGAGATATGTGATCACTATAACGATGGGGACCTTCTTTTCACAAAGGAATTCGTTAAAGAGCCGGTAATTGTTTTGAAGTGTAGCGGTGAGTCGGCCTGCGCGCATGCAGAACATAAGTAGATCAATGCCGCCTTGTCCCTCCAATTCGTGGATGAGACCATAGGCATTCTCGACAGCATCAAGATACTGTGGGATTCCCAGCTGTGGTTCCTCGAGTCCAACAGTGTCGAATATCTTATAAGAGTCGCCACCAAAATTGACGGAATGCTCTTCCCACTTCAGCGTACAGCGTGTCAGGTCATTGGATGTTTTTGCTACATTCTCTCCCGCTATGAGATTGACAAGTGAGCTTTTTCCTGCTCCTCCCTGCCCAAAGAGTACGACGTTTGTATGCTTGTTTCTACTTATCATTGTTAGATATAAAAAAATGGCGCAAGGATCTTGTCTAGATTCTACGTACCTTGCATCTGGGTTCATCGCGATTTGGAAGGGATGTTAAGGATGATACTGGGGCACCGTGGCGTTTGACCGTGCTTCTTTTAAAACCCTACGAACTTTGACCACGTTCCTTGCACACATACTCCAGACGTCTCATCGATTGGATACTGACTCAACGATAGACATTCGCCTACGGATTCCCGCTAAGCCGCATCCGACAAATGAACTCGAGGCAAACTCGTGTTGATGGTAAGATTCAAAAAATTAATTCTTAGTCACCTGTTAGAAGGACTTGGTGAGCGTCAGAAGCAAATACGAATCACAGGGATTACTTCAACGAGGCAGAGAATGAGCGTCAGAGCCCCTGCAACTACATGCAGCTTTGAGGCAAAATAGCAGAGGCGGTGTCTGTGGCGATCGTACGATTCGTGGTGAGGATATAGTTAAAAAAAGTTAGAAGATGACAGGAATGGGGAACCAAGTTGAAAGGCAACTGACATTCCTAGGCCTCGAGATTGTCGTGACTTAGCTTCTTCAACTTCTCGTCACGGTGAAGCCCATATCATACAACTCCGACACTTGAGTCCTAGTGTGTACAAGCAAATCGAACCATCCACAGACCGAAGTTCCGAGCAGTGTGGTACTTAGTAAATAATAATGACAACATTGTAGAGCACTTTACCAAATTACGTTTGCGCAGTCCGAGTGTTTCTTTGTCTGAGCCCGAGATAAGCGTATCGTACTCTGGGTAGAATTAACAATGTACAAAGGGTCCATTCCCTGGAGTTCTTGAGGACAGTGACCTTCGAAGTTGAAATTCATGCATGTCGGTTCGAACGTTCAAACGTTCAAGCTCAAGCTGCAACCTCGGGGATTGCCGACAACTCCCTACGAGTTTTGGTTCTTCATGAAAATCGGTGCTCAATTGAATGG
The DNA here is from genome assembly GCF_016758755.1 of Suillus discolor. Classification (NCBI taxonomy): domain Eukaryota; kingdom Fungi; phylum Basidiomycota; class Agaricomycetes; order Boletales; family Suillaceae; genus Suillus; species Suillus discolor. Next base: position 152,522 of record NW_024541341.1, read on the forward strand.
TCCATGCATATGGTGAAATATAAAGGTTATTAGCACTGTGAAATGATAGTGATGAGTCACAGTCAACAATGTGGTCGTGGAATGGATTGAGTGGCATATGATCTTCCTGCGTCTATACAGGGCAGTTGTTTATGCAAGTGAGACCACAGTGGCACGCGTACTACGTAGTATGAGTAGGGCGTGACATGGGTGAGGGTTACCCGGGTACCCACCCGGGTGCCACCCACGGATGGAACGTGGGTCGGGTGATATGGGTGGTGGGTGGTACGGGTGGCTCACCCGCACGGGTACGGGTCGTAGGGCTTGCTAAAGTTGGGTATCCACGGGTACCCACGGGTGGTCTAGTACCCCAATGAGAGGTATGAACCGGTGCCAAGTGACAAATTAGTTTCAGATGAATATTGTACCCTCCCTACTTGCACTTATCCGATGTCAAAATCAAGCTCGCTGAGGTACTATAACCGTGGTATGAAGGTTCTGAACAGGTACTAAGCAGTGCTGTATGACCATAAACTATTTTCAGACGGATTTTAATTTTTAGTCCTTATCCGAGTCAGAGCCTGTCAACATGACGCGCGCCAACCGACATCTATTCGAGATGTTTAAATTCGATGTGTGCTGCCCTGGTGGCCTGGTCCCTCTCTCCGAGTCTCTCGTCATCAGTTAATTAAACCTCAATCCTCCATGTCGAGGAGCAGTTTCAACTCAGCTTCGAGCGCATCTTTGGCACCTAACTCGCCAGCAACAAATACACGCCGTTGCGCGGTCAATAAATGCCCATTCAACTCAGTAGCGGATCCTCTCTATATCGAAAGGGTAAAGCTCTTTCAAGGCACAGGTTGCCGTTGGATCTTGGTTCAATACACCCCTTATGCCCGATCTCAGCATCGCTACAAAAATCATGCGAAAGAAAATGGGAAAGGAGAAGGGAGAAGGGAAGGGAAAAGAGGATCCCTCACGCCGCGACACAATTGATGTTGACTCTGATTGATTTTTTACATATATTTCATACATATGTTCTCATATGTACTACAGTACAGTTCTACATAACATATACTAGTTCACCCGCGGGTGACCCATACCACCTGCAGGTCCACCCATGGATCCACCCGCACCCGTGATACTCTTACCCGTACGGGTGCGGGTAGGCCTCTGAAGTTCCATCTACCCGCGGATTGGGTACGGGTGCCACCCGGGTCCACCCATGTCACGCCCTAAGTATGAGCAAATTCAGTTACGTCCATAACATCTAATCCTATATTGACCTTGGAGCGACGTCCACCCGCGTGCACTTTACGGGATTCTTATATGCCAGCTGGTTACACGTTGCGGTTGGGGCAGCAAGGAGAGGACGGGAGTGTGTTCCTGACATCATACATGACAACCTTTGGGGGTATGTGCTGATTAGGCTTACTACGCATCCGAGTCGTAGCTTCGTCTGAACAGCCAGCAGCGCTCCATGAAGGCAAGTTCATGATGTCCTTTGATAGCACCATCTACGTCTCAGATGTAGAAGCCCCATCCATCGTCCAGACCTCTCAGGAAAGAGAAATTCGTTGATTTCCGAAAGCTCTATTCCTTACACCTCTGCCAAAGAAGGGCGATTGACGAATGATTTTCAATAAAGTGAGCATGTATTGGCCCGTCTTTGTCTTACCGTGCATATCGATGAAAGGATGCGACTGGTAAGGAAGAGCGCAGAACCTCACCAGTGACAGTGTCTGATTTCGTGGATTTCGTTGAGGTTTTGACACTTTCTACTCTACACTGTCCCGCGACTTTTTCTAATTCCAGGATTCTGGCATGATATACGTCATAACTAGGGGACTAATGGTTGAACGACGCTATCCAGCATGTTGCTGGCTACAGTCCTCAAGTCCTTCACAGCAATTGTGAACCCCTCTGCCTGCTCTAAACCCTGCATATTCAGCCCCACCTCCGGTGGTGTCTCCGGCTCCATACTTTCAAGAACATCATCCACATTTTTGATGAGATTCTGAATCTCGAGACTAGATTTCGAAGCGATCTGCATATACTTCTTTGTGCGTTCCACGAAGACAAGGAGCTCGGAATCGCGTGTTTCGCGAATGATATAGGGAAGATAATACCACGCGCATCTCATCACGTCCCACCACTGCTGCTCTGTAACAGAATCAAGCGATTTATGCGATGTCTGTCCAGGTGCGATTCGAAGGAGGATACCAGCTATGCAAAAGGCATGCTGACTGTAGTCTTCGGAATTGCAGCACTTTGGAATCATGCTAATGCACCGATCGATATGGCGATCCTCGGATAAACGAGGGTGCCAGATGGGATTCCTCGCGAGGGCAAAGATTATTTCCAGATAGCACAAGTCGCGGTGATAATCGAAAAAGCGGTCGGGACCATCATTGGCGGGTGTTGGACTTGGGTGCAGACAAACCACTGACATAATAGCGGGGGAGAGATTGGTCAAAACTATTGCTCGTAGCCTCGCATCATCAATGGCATCGATCGAGGCGATTTCTTCTCGGGCACTGTGAGCAGCGCGAAGAGCGGCATGGCGTAAATGGAAAGGTATGTTACTGTCCATGCAGGCGATGAGGCTTTCGATGAACATATGATGTTTAGCAGGGTTGTAGCTCCCTCTTATGCTACCTAGTAACAAAAGGATGTCGTATGCCGCTTCGTGTTCGTCGGAATAGATGTCGTTGAGGTAGTCCACCATCCAGTCGAAGTCTTCTGGTGGGTGGGAGTCGCCTGCCCAAAATGGGCTGGCATACCACAACTCAGCAGAATCACGAGATATGTTAGCAGCAGCGAACGTGAAGTGCAGTACGTTTCGCAGAGCTGCCAACGAAACAGAGGCATCGTTTTGTTCGGATGACCTCGCTCGTGAATAAATCTTCCTGCACACTTTCAGGTTCCGCATGATGTGGTGTGAAGGATAGTGATATCCAGCAAGCTCAAGGATACGACAGATAACTTCGAGGAGGTTCCATGCCCGACGTGCGACTCCTGTGCTATCTTCGCCTTCATCCCATGCCCAGAGAGCCTTTTGGAACTGCACCAAAAGCAAGTCACTGAGTTGAGGCAGAAAAACACTACACGATCTCCTTGTTAATCATGGCAAAAAAAACACCAAATGAGTCGATGGCACCTTTTATCAATCCGAATTATGTCTTTTTTGTCAACCTGAGTCCCGACCATGACGCAAGTAAGGAGAGTGCAATTGGCTATGATTTGAGTCGACGGAGGGGATGGAGAGAATAGCAATTTTGATATCACCGTTATCGCGAGGTCTTCTATGTCTGTATTCGTTCGTCCAGTGACAAAGTGATAAGGAAGAAGATGCGACAGCCGCTCAAGGACGGAGTCAGGGAAAGCCTCTGAAAAATCAGGAGCGCACGGATAACTATCTGGACTACAAAGATTCATAGTCATGTGAAGTACCGCGCGGTCTGTTGCATAGATGCCTCCACGTAAAATCTCCCAAAACACGTCAGCGTCTTCTCTTTCACGGGTAATAAAATTACCACGGCGAGGATGTGCCTGAAGAACATGTCCATAGTATAGATGAGTTAGAGCCGTTGTACATGTCAAGGCCTTCTCCTTCAATGATGGTACGATGCACCCCTGAACATCGACGCAGCTCGTAAAAATGTCAGATAGCTGATGCAGCGTGTCTGAAACGTCAAGATCCAGGGGCCATGCGACCTGCGGAACAAGTTTGGCGGTAGCGAGAACTACTTCAGGATCTGTGGATGTCTCAAGCAGCCACTTGATACTAGGTGCTTCGAGATCGCTGGTGGACGTGTCCCGGAGGTCGAGGGTAAGGATAGATTCCTCCTCCTCCAAAACATCCAGATCCTGGTTGAGTGGTTGTGCCTCTGAGTCCACAACCTTTGTCGAAGGGCGCGGAACCAAAGAACGCAACCCTTTGCGAAGCACGGCGGATAATAGCTGAAGAGACCGTCGTGCGAATGTGCCAGCAGCGCGCACAGGGCCTGGAGAGTGAGATGAGCGATGGGTATCCTGTGTAATATAATATGAGAGCGTCACCTGCAAGCGCTTCATAAAATCGGGTCCAGCTTGACTTGAGGGTACCAAGTATTCCTAGCAATATGCCTGATCAGAAACGGTCAAAATAGAAGAACACGTAAGAAAATATGGCTCACCATGCGCTGACCTCTTAAGCCGCTGGAGATAACTGAAGACTGGTTTGAAGACTGGGCGTAGAACCCCTGAGATGTTGATTCATACAAGACCACGAGAATTCACAAATGATCTTACCGTCAACGCCTAACATACATAAGATCGTCGACATCGGCGTCTGGAATGGACAAGAAGGAGATATCAAACGTGCCATCACTGTCAGAAAATAGAACAGAAATCCAGAGACCGTGGTGGCAATAATCACCCAAGCGATGCTGGGCCGCTGATACCACATGTGGGCACCGAGGGCGATCTCAAAGAGAAGAACGGAGATCTGAAGTAAGACGGGAAAGGACTGTACGACAGCATCGAAATACCATGTGATGAGGGCGTCAAACATCTCTTGTCTGCGCTTTCCTCGGCTCTCAAGCGAGCCGCGACCATATCTGTAGAACTTGTAGTACCCGAGCCATTGCCTGCCTAGGACAGCCCCGAATGCTGCTAACAAGCTCATGGACAAGCTTGCGTATGCGATCATTTGGATCCTCACAGTCGACGCAGATGGCGACCACGTAGATGCTGGGTCTACAGGCGTGGAGCCCGCAGCGATGAGGTTGCCGAGTTCAATCTGCACGAGTTGCGCGAGAGGGGCATTCGTGGTGTCGCTGGGGTCAGGACTAAGACTGGACTCCATGGCGACAATGAAAGACGAGCTAACAGTGGAGAAAAGACCAGACTGATCAAACATCAGTCTCAGAACGGATTAAAGATAAGCATGCGAAACCTACGAAGACAGGCTATACTGTTAAAATTAAGCATAATACTCACTGACTAGAAACGGTATGGTTTTGTAAGTTTGTTTGTAAACTATCAATCCCCTACAATTAAGCTTAACGGCTTCTGATTCCTTTGGTGATTCTCAGGCTTCCAAGAATAGCACTACCATCGGAAAAATCACCAAATTAGGATATTTCAATAATCTCACTATTCCCACATACCTCCCTGGCTCTACTGCTGCACCAGAGCTTTCCCCTTGCTCACTCATGTATATAAGTAGTAGAATGGCATGTACATACATAAAATGATACAATAGACCGCTTTTTTTATTGTCTGAGAGCCTGTACAGCAGTCTACAGTGCTGACTACAATGTGTGCATCCCAGGACTAAAACATATTCGCTTTTTTGCCCCTTTAGCAGGGAAGCAATTCTGGCTGTATATATCATATATTAGAGTGTTAATGAATATATTACACCGCTTGTTTGAGCCTCTGTAGTGTCCTACATCAGTAGATATGTTAAATTCATGAATACCTCTCAAAAAACATAAACCAGTTCGCATTTTTGAGTGTTTAGGTATATAGACTGGTGAATATTATTTCTAACATCTCTTTACTAGTATATACATTATATCAAGAGTATAGGTCAGTAGGATCAGTCCCTAGGGTGATATGTATTGTCATCTTCCTGGTGGTTCACTCCCTGAGAAAGTTTTTCCTGCAGCTCCGGCCCTCTAGGATGGTAGGTAGTCTTTTACTATGAACATATGGAATATATTTATTACATAGGTATACCAGAACAATACCAGGATCCTTGTCTACAATCCAAAGTCACTTTCTGCCTACAATGTACCATATTTTCGCATTTTTGAGGTTTTTCACTACATTCTCACTACATAGACTATACCAGCTGTTCATATATCACTTATAGTACATATATAAAGCCCTCCAAAGGCCAGGATCAGGTAGAAATATGTCAGAGTAATGATATCAAGCACATATCTCCTATTCTCATTGATAAGAATTCCCAGACATGAATATAGTAAAATATTATAATCAGACGGTCTTGGAGTACACTATATATACCAAGTAATACAGTCCTCGACTACCAGAAGGATCCATGAATAATTGACAGCAGGGGAATCCAATAGATAAGAAATAGGTCGTGGGAAAGTCAAAAAGTCCAAACATCGAAAAAGTACTATGCACCAACAGTCTATGCAAGGGTGGTCTGACCATAATAATGCAACAAATTGAGACCACAACACTTCCACATCACCTTTACCTTCACAACATATATTAGTATAGTATATATAAGTAGTTTACAATGTATTCTATACATTTTTAATGAAATCTTCGCCCTAGACAGGGTTGAAATATAACATTTGCATGATTGTGGGGTTTGCCCCTATATCATTGATATCATTACTCTGACATATTTCTACCTGATCCTGGCCTTGGGAGGGCTTATATATGTACTATAAGTGATATATGAACAGCTGGTATAGTCTATGTAGTGAGAATGTAGTGAAAAACCTCAAAAATGCGAAAATATGGTATATTGTAGGCAGGAAAGTGACTTTGGATTGTAGACAAGGATCCTGGTATTGTTCTGGTATACCTATGTATAAATATATTCCATATGTTCATAGTAAAAGACTACCTACCATCCTAGAGGGCCGGAGCTGCAGGAAAAACTTTCTCAGGGAGTGAACCACCAGGAAGATGACAATACATATCACCTCTAGGGACTGATCCTACTGGCCTATACTCTTGATATAATGTATATACTAGTAAAGAGATGTTATAAATAATATTCACCAGTCTATATACCTAAACACTAAAAAATGCGAACTGGTTTATGTTTTTGAGAGGTATTCATGAATTTAACATATCTACTGATGTAGGACACTACAGAGGCTCAAACAAGCGGTGTAATATATTCATTAACACTCTAATATATGATATATACAGCCAGAATTGCTTCCCTGCTAAAGGGGCAAAAAATGCGAATATGTTTTAGTCCTGGGATGCACATATTGTAGTCAGCACTGTAGACTGCTGTACAAGGCTCTCAGACAATAAAAAAGCGGTCTATTGTATCATTTTATGTATGTACATGCCATTCTACTACTTATATACATGAGTGAGCAAGGGGAAAGCTCTGGTGCAGCAGTAGAGCCTAGGGAGGTATGTGGGAATAGTGAGATTATTGAAATATCCTAATTTGGTGATTTTTCTGATGGTACTATTCTTGGAAGGCTGAGAATCACCAAAGGAATCAGAAGCCGTTAAGCTTAATTGTAGGGATTTGATAGTTTACAACAAACTTACAAAACCATACCGTTTCTAGTCAGGAGTATTATGCTTAATTTTAACAGTATAGCCTGGCTCCTTTCATCCATCCATCTCTTGGCATGACAGGGGTTAGAACTAAGAGGAGAGAGGCCTTCAAGTAACTCAGCAGGGTTTGCAGTCAGTACATGTTTCAACCTTGATGTGAAGCAAATGGTGGGATGTTGCGAGTATGGATTGACATGCTAGTCTCCTGTTTGCAAGGTATGGTGGAACATCTATCCAAAGAGAATGTAGAGGAATCGATCTCAGGATGCTCCTGGAATTGCTGCTCTGTGACTGCATCCCACAGCTGGACAGTGAAATCCCAAGAACCAGACACGATGCGAGTGCCATCGGGCGAGAACGAGACTGACTCAACCCAAAAGTGTGCCCTCGGAAGGGCTCACCCAATGGCAGCCCCGTTGCTGCATCCCACAGCTGGACCACTACTGCAGTCACTTACCCTCGTACTAATACGTACAGCCGAGGTTGAAATATCCCTGTTCTACACGGGCCATCCCATGTGGGCCCATCAATGTATTGCCATGTTAATACAGGTGGGCCGATTGTCAAGTGTTTATCTAATACAAACAGTGGGCCCATGGTATGTAGTATAGTAGATAAATGTAGACTTTTCTATTGACTTTTGGTAGGTAGTGTATGAAGTATGTGTCTGATATGAACAAGCGGGCCGAGTGGGCGGTGGTGCTGATATATACAGATGGGCCGAGATTCTAAGTATACAGAAGATCATGGACACAGGTCGGTCAATTGGTCCGTGTTTACATACAGCTTCCACAATACACCGCCAGGACCACCTCGGTCAAATATTACTAATGGATTGATCGGTCAATAAGTTGTTCATAGACCATCGGCATCAGTATACTTGCCATGACACCCAGTCAGAATATGCTAGGTCAAACATAATGTATAAGTAGAATGCCAGGAACGGAGTAAACAGCCGCCTTGCAGCGTAACAAGGGCCACCAAGTTGGACTTAATGCGGTCGAAAAAACAATTGGCCGAGACATATGCACTGGTTTTGCTGATATGATATGCAAATCATATGGAACCTGGGATCGGTCACATGCAGAATCAATAGGTCAAACCAACTCAATAAAACGACCAAGATGAATTCTGCCGACAGGCCAGTCAGTCACAAGTATGACCGAGTTACATCTGAACAAACCAAAGTATACTGTGCCGCGCCAACTGCAAACCCGATCAAGATCAAACAGTGCCAACATTTCAATGTCACCGGAGTCAATTTACAATTGAATCAATGCCAAAACAATGAGTACAGAAACCAAGTGATTTACAGGAATGATGAGCCGACCGACATATGATCTATGGAACAACTATATAATCCACCGGCACACTTATTCGGATGTGAAAGTGTCACCCTGCGTGTCGGGATGACAGGAGGGCGGGAGGCTGAGGTTTGAACTGACTCCAGCAGAAGAGAGGTGGGAGCAGCCGAAGGGCCGACAACACGCTGTTCATGTACCTCATACCAAATTGGTGGTGGGAGGACTCGTTGCCATGGCTGAGGCATTGGTGGCGGGAATGATGGATTGGCAATGACCCGCTCCTGCCGAAGTTTCTCAACCAGGCAGACAAGTCCATTCACCAATGTCACGGTGGCACCGACATCAGCTGCACGGAGGACAGCTCGGCACGCATCAAGGAAATGTGGGTGTCAAACTCCTGTTCCATCGCATTTACCCTGGCGAGGGCATTATTGTCAGCCATTTGCATGTCAGTCACCTGAGTGGTCAAGGTGAGCACACATTCGAGGATGGTGGGTGTTTGAAGGAAGGGAAGGGGATCAACCAGAGGAGTTGGTGGGGGAATCGGAATGGGCGTGTCATCAGTGGCCTCCAGCCAATGGTCGGCAGGGAAGTCGGCTGCAGAAGCTATGGCTCCGGGCTGGTCAACCATGATTTGATCAGCGGGCTCATCCGACATATCGGCGGCGATGTCGGTGTCCCGCTCGGCGTCAGTATCATGGTCCATCTCGACATCATCTTGACTGGTAGCAGACGCTTCTAAAGACCAGGGTTAAAGCATGTTATCGCGAAGCACAAAATCACTTACCGGTATCCGCAGTATCCTCAGATTCCACGATAGGAGTTGGTGGACTGCACGAGAGGTCGCTCTAGTGGTCCGGGATTTAGCCTTCAACTTGGACGCCGTGCCTTTGACCGAGGGTGTGACTTTGGTGCCTGCGTTGTTGAGGGACGCCAGGTATCGACCGACACCGGTCGGTTGCACCGCACCTTCATGAAGTGGCACTTGGCAGGACTTGATGGCTTGGCCCTTCCTGCCGACCACAACAAAACAAGGCTCCCCTATACATCTCTTGCAAGGTGGAGCGTACTAAAAATAGTTAGTACTCTGCAACTGGCATGGACTTTCCCAACTCACCTCCTCAGCATCGGCCTTCAGTAGCCCATGACCTCTCACAGGCTCGGCGATATTCACAGCCTTCTCCTTGCCTTTGCCCTTTGGCTGGACTCGGCCGATGTTGGCTTCAGCTTCCGGCTGAAGATCGGTGAGGTGGGAGGACAGAGAGGACGGTAAATCTCACCTGCTTGACATTTTTAGTCATTCCCTGCAAAGGAGTCAGCAATGAGATCAGCACCGAGATTATCACCATGCTTACCTTTGATTTTGGCGCGCTGCACCTGAAGATTCGATGATCTTGGGCCGCTAAGGTGATGTAAGCAGTCAGTTGGAAATGGAGAGGAATACCTGTTTCACTACAATGGTCCCTGTTGGCTGCCTGTCCTCATCCTCGGTGTCGGAGATGATGGCCTTCGACAAACACTTCAACACCTTTTGTTTCTTTCTGCCTGGCTCGGCATTTGGGCTGTCGTCACGGGATCTACGAGTGCCGCGGTCAGACCGTTTGCCCTTGTCGGTCATGGTGCCAGTCACGGTCAGATTGTGAGCACGACCGGCACAGGGAGTGCATCATCGGCGAACTGACATCCGTTTGGGAGCTGGGGGTAGGACTGGGGAGAGTGCTGGTGCCGGTGCTGGTTCTGGTGCTGGTGCTGGTGCTGGTGCTGGTTGTACTATAAGAATATTAAGTTACCAATGTGAATCCAAACAGGGCCGACTCACCATATCCAACAGTCTTTGGGAAGAAGGGATGGGACTCCATACGCCATCAACCCGAACACATTCCATTGAGGAACGAGACCTTGATTGATGGTCGCACGGACCTGGCGGCTGCAGAAAGAAGAAATGGCGAGATGACCGAGGACAACCTGCCGTGCTGTTGGAGGGCTCAGACTGTTCATGGTGAGCAGGTACATAATAACTATAGTAAAGCAAAACACGCACCACCTGCCTCGCAATCTCATGAGCCTGATCAACGACTGTCCGGCCATCTGCTTCCCCACGTCCGATTAGGCTGACCAAATCGCGCACCGATATATCGGCGAGCGCCAAAGCATGGTCGGATTCTTGTTGTGATGGCATGGTAGAGAATTGAAATATAAGGGCGACGATGGCACAGGTACCGATGCAACAAAAGGAGAAAAGGATGTGATGAGTATCGACCTACAAAACTCTGTGTGGATGTTGAAGGAACTTGACAGAAGTTGATGCCACGCAAACCGCCACATTGTAATACCGCCGGGATCGGCCGAGACACGGAAATGGCTGAAGTGTGGTAGCGGGCGTCGACTTCTGCATTGTTTATTCACCTTACAGTTCAAGCCCTCCAAAGTTGTCAATGTATTCCCACGAGAATGCCACTGACAAAGCTCACAGGATACAGGACGAGTGTATCAAAGCCGACTGGAACTTTTTCGTCACTTGGGAACAGTGGGTGCCACCGAAGTTGTGTCCGATTCCAGCCACTCAAAACGTGTGGATCCCTGTGGGTAACCACAACATTCACATTCGACCTAACATTACAACTACATCTGGCCTGCCTCAAGTCATGAAATCCAACGTCTCAAGTATGCCATCCAGCCAGCCACATCCTGAAGGACTTCCCAAGAAACATTTTGGCAGCGAAGGTGTGTTTCCTGCTCTATTGACCATTTCTAACGGTTAAAAATATAAGTATTTGACATGTGCTGGAATACTGAGGCTGATCTAGTGTGGACGGTGAACACAACCACTGCAACATCATTGCCGAACCACAATATGAAGGCCAAGGTACTTCCAGTGCTTTGAGGATGTTGCAGGCATCTGACTGAATAATCAGTGTTTGACGTGTGTTGGGACACCGAGGTCGATCCGGCATTGTTGCGGACGCAGCCACACCGCCGCAGCAGGTTCATATGACCTTTGTTGGGATAGCCAAGGAAGTCCACGGAAGATTAATTTGGCGCCAATCCAAGAGCTGGCAGCTACGAAGACTCACACCTTGGATGTCACCATGCCCTGGTGGCCGAAATATGAATGTGTTGGAATAATAGTCTGTCTCTGCGTCGGTGGATGGATACAGGGGCAAGTGTCGGTCATTAACCACCAC